>NW_020862365.1:0-36273 GCF_003713205.1 Coffea eugenioides | reverse complement strand
ACTGTTTCCGCAGTGGTGGATGATGAAACTCTTGATGTAATGTACGATCTTTGGATCGAAAGAGTTTCATACATGGCGGAGATTTATATCGAAAAGGAAGAAATCGTCCAAATGCCTGTAGTTAATAGCGTATTCACTGGACCAATAGGTAATGTTGGTCCAATGATGTCGCTTGTACATGCATTCATGGATCCAACAAAATTTAACTTCGGTTCTAGTTCAGTCGTTCCAGAGACTTCATCGGCATGTCACTATATGCATGATGATCGATCTATGGATTCATTAGAACCAAGGCTCACATCAGGGTCCATGGGTGCCCAGGAATATTTTCATGGCCTGGATTCGATTCCAAGTTTTGGAGATCCAGGTCCATCATGCCATATTTCTCCAAATGGGATCGAGTCTAACCCTGGGCAAGGTTGTCGCAGTTCAGCTGAAGATGATGTATATGCTAGTATACATGATAGGCTCCTTGGCTCTCTTGAAGATGATCTGGAAGAAGATGACCCGGAAGTTGATGCGGAAGAGGTTGAAGAGTCGGAGTCGCAAGATGTGTCTGGTAGTGATTCAGATGATGAGCATGAAGGTGGGGGTTTAAGAGTAAATCTCGATATGTTCCACTTGGACAGACGCAATAGCACAGCTGGCAGCTCTGCATATGTGCCAAGAGAAATGACATTTTTCTACGATCTTGGATATATAGATGATGATGATATAGAAGAGGAGGATGGATTGGAGCGTATTGTAACATTCAGTGAGGAGAATAATAATATACGTCTTCATATGAGATTTGAGAGTAAGCAACAGCTCAGCCGAGCAGTTAGGATGTGGTCCATCAATCACAATAGGGAGTTCAGAGTTATTGAGAGTAAGAGTAACACGTGGTTTGCTAAATGCAAGTCATCAATTGAAAGAACTCCTTCCACTTCAACCGCGCCATCGTATCCACCATGCGACTGGTGTGTTAGAGCAGTAAAGAAAAAAACTCATGGAATGTGGCAAATTACAAAGTGGGTCAATGACCATAACTGCTTGGGCGACATGATTAGAAATAACAATACAAGCCTGACGGCTTCCGTTATTTTAAGGCACATCCTCCGTAGCATTGAAGATGACCCTGGATTAAAGGTCAAGAACATACTAAGTTCCGTTAAAGAAAACTTGAAGGTTGATGTGTCTTACAAAAAAGCCTGGTATGCCAGACGTAAAGCAATTGGGCTTGTGTTTGGATCTTGGGAAGCGAATTTTGCCAAACTACCTCAGTATCTCGATGCCCTGGTGCAATCCAATCCAGGCACCGTGGTGGAGTGGTCGCATCATTCGGATAGTTCGGATCGAGTTAAGACCTTTAAGTATGTATTCTGGGCATTTGGACCGACTATTGAAGCATTCCACATGTGCAGGCGGTTATATGCGTTGATGGCACTCATTTGCGTGGCGAATACAAGGGCAAACTCCTTGTTGCAGTCATGCAAGATGCGAACAACCAGATTCTGCCAATTGCTTATGCCATAGTTGATGAGGAGACGATTTTCAGTTGGTCGTGGTTTATGGAACAATTAAGATATAATGTGACACTTGATCGACATCCTATCTGTGTCATTTCCGATCGCCACAATGGTATCATCTATACCATGACACACTTTGACTATTGGGAGGAACCTTTAGCCTACCATAGATTTTGCCTGCGACATGTTAGGAGCAATTTGATGACACACTTCAAAGGTTTACACCTTCGCAAGTTGTGTTGGGCAATAGGAAGGGCAAGACAATTACGCAAGTGGCGGATGTTCAGAAGAGAACTACGGAGCATGTTCCCAGATGCTTGAAATTATCTGTCAGCCATTAGTCCAGAAAAGTGGTGCTTAACACACGACATGACCGTCGTTGGGGTATTCTAACTACCAACATATCCGAAAGCTATAAAAATGTCTTGTGCGGGGCACGGTATTTGCCAATTCGTGCATGCATTGACATGACATTTCATCGGACAGTTGCGTTATTTAAGACGAGAAGGGAAGATGCTTCACATTGTCGCAATCCTTTTCCCCCAAGGATATGGCGGCGTTTTAAAAATGCTGAGCGGAAGGCAGGCGCCCACAGAGTCATTGAGTTCGATGGCCCATCGGGCGTATATAAGGTTATCACAGGGCGGCGTGTCGATGGTAAAGGAGGCAATACGCAAACCATCAGGTTTTTTGATAAGACATGCTCTTGTGGAAAGTGGCAGATATACAGGCTTCCTTGTTCACACGCTTTGGCGGTGTGCAGGAATAGAGGTGACAATCCGGGATTGCTTGTGGACCAGCAGTTTACCAAAACAAGGTGGGCGGTCCAGTATTCAGGCATGTTTAACCCATTGCCGCATCAAGATACTTGGCTCCATCCTGGGTGGGAGCTGCAGGCAGACAAGAGCAAATTTATTACACGTCGGGCAGGGCGGGTTCGAGCTAGCAGAATTCGGAATGAGATGGATGAAAGGGATCCAGACGAACCAAGAAGATGTCGAAATTATCATCAGACGGGTCACAATAGGAGAAATTGTCCGAATTATAGGCCTTGATTTGATCGACTCCCTAGAAATTTGAATTTCATGTCAGTTCAATTTTTTTGAACGTGTGGTTCGAGCTAGTTCATTTGTGTTCGATTCTGGATTTAGTTTAAATAACTACATTAGTGACTTTCATTGATCATTTGTCAAATGCATCCCTCGTTATGTACTTTGATAAGTATTGAATTTTCAGTTTACACCTGCAGCCCCAAAGTATTTTTGAGGAGCTATTGGCAGGGAGTTATGGTCGCTTTATAGGGGAGACTCTGCCAAATTTTTTGTCAAACCAAGTTTTAAAATATGACTACAAATACATTGCTGCAGTATATGAATACATAGAGGGATAACAAATGTTTCTAAAAAAAAATAACTGATAGAAATGGAGTTCTCACTCGATGTATCTTAGTTCTATGGTCAAAATTTGCTATAAAAAAAAGCCGTGCCCGCGATTTATAGGTCAAAATTGGATACTGCCCACTTTTAGGGTTTTACTTATGCATAACTCATGGTTTTTAATTGATGTAGATATTTGCTTGGGATTATGGCCGACACTCCTATCCCTGCAGGCCTACATCCAGGACCATACGTGCACGACATTATATCGGGAGGAACTGCACACCGGGCGCATTCAATTTTTCACGGACATATTGAGGGCAATCAGTTAGATGTCAGACGGTGTGACAGAGGATTTTGGGAGCATACGCCTATTCCTGATCGGGTTTTTCGTTATATTGCCTTGGCTGGATTTGAGGGGGTGCTTGAGAGTGGATATCAGATGGTTGACCTTTCTTTGATCACAAGTTTAGTCGAGAGATGGCGGCCCGAGACGCATACATTCCATTTACCGGTTGGAGAGGCTACCGTGACATTACAGGATGTAGATGTGTTGTGGGGGTTGCACATCGATGGTCCACCGGTTATAGGGGTAGACACATACCGCAGCATTCAGGAGTGGGGAGCCATTTGTGAGGAGCTCCTTGGATTTTCTCTTGCAGTTGGATACTTTGATGGACAGAGGCTAAAGTTGGGATGTTTAGCAAGAGTCTTGGATACAGAGTTGCCACCCGATGCTTCAGATGCGGAATGTAGGCAGCGTGCGCGCATCTACCTCTTACTGATATTAGGTGGACATTTATTGTCCGATAAGTCCGGCAACAAAGTCCCTTTGTTGTATCTTCCATTACTGCGGGACTTGGAAACTGTTGGGCAATATAGTTGGGGTAGTGCGTGTTTGGCGACTCTCTATCGGTCACTTTGTGATGCCACGTATTCTGCCAAATCGGCTATTGCCGGTCCATTAGTTTTGCTACAGGTACATTGCACTCAATAGGGACATTTATCTTCGATTTTTTGCATTTTATCATTTTGCAATTTTAACATTGATTCTAATTTTCTAACAGCTCTGGATTTGGGAACATATACCAACTATGCGTCCGGACCGAATTGCGCCGTTGGAGCATTACCCTGGTCCATATGGAGCTAGGTGCGTCGTTTCACCCTTATTTCGGGTGTTTCCGTGACATTTGATATCGAACCAACTTTAATTTGTTCTAAACAGGTTCCTACTTTTTATATTTTTAGGTGGAATAATGACTTGGACGTACACAGAGTTGTTAGGCATGTTGTGCCCGCATTCCGAGATCAGTTGACAGGCCTGCGGGCTGAAGAGGTATTGACTAGCATATGATGTGCATGTAATGGCCAATAGTGGCTTTTTTGTGTAAAAATGAAAAAATGAGCAAAGAACCTCACCCTTCGATTTGCAATGTAGATGTGTTTGATGTGTTTTAAGAGATTGGGTATTGTACTTTTGGTATATTACATGTGCGTGTGAGGTTAGATTTCATAAATCGGTTTTCACCCGCATTTTTTGGAATTTTTTGGAAAATATTCGAAAAAGTTTGGTAAATTGCAGTTTCTGCAATTAGTGCAGACAACTACAGATCCGAGCTCGGATCCTAAGTGCCCAGACGGATCCGACCGCGGATCCATTGATCCGAGCTCGGATCCAAAAATTCTTCTAAGATATCCGAGGGATCATCTGTGCTTCCGCAGGCCTACATCCGAACCCTGCCGGATCCGCACTCATTCAGTTTCGATCCGAGCTCGGATCGGTTCCCTTTGTTAGAATTGAACATTCGGAAGTTTAATTATTTCTTAATACAAAAAATAAAACAACTTTCATTTTATATTTTTTTCAGTTCATATGGCAGCCATATTCGGAGGACGTTCTCGCTTCTCTTCCTGCGTATTGTACTGCAGGTCAGGACATTTGGAGGTCCGTAACGTATCTTATTTGCTGGGATGTAGTTGAGCCGCACCTCCCTCATCGGGTTATGCGGCAGTTTGGGTTTCATCAGTCCCTGCCTGATATGAGGTTGACGGATAATCAGGCAGTTCTACATTTTCTAGATCGTCGTGGTAGGGCGAATCAAGACTGGAGCACCACGCATAGACAATATATTGATATTTGGACTGATCGACGTGTGCATGTACAAGATGGCACAGTAATTGAAGATACTACATATCCATCGGATGAGTATGTTCAGTGGTATCGGGAGCGCACGGTGATTTATATTTCAAATCCGAGTCGATTTCCCCCTTTCCCTGAGGGCTTTCAGGGTGATAGCGCTAGGGCACAATATCTTGTATAGTTTATTTCCAACCCACTTTTAATAATCACAAATAGTTTACTGACCTTTTAAACTATTTTTCACCAGTGTATGTCCTACTAATTCTTATATTTGTTTTTCCAGAGCGATGCCATGTCTCGCATGTATTTCATGGCACAGGACTCTCTTGTAGTTAGTGATGAACAACACAGCGGATATTTTCAAGAGTTGAGGGACTTTGCATCCACATCTTTGCATCATGTAGGAGAGTCCCGCCGACTTGCATTTCGTCCTCCACATGTACCACATGAGATTCCACTATACCCTGATCCATGTCGTGTTCAGCGAGCTCCTAGAAATACCCACGGAAGTCAGCATGGCGGTGGGCGACGTCGTAGACTCCGATCACCAGAACCCGCCATACAAACTGGATTCCATGGAGGTTCGATGGCAACTGAAGACCAAGCTGGCGCATCTACTTTTGTCACACCTCAGATCGAAGTCATGCATGAGGGAGGTGTATCGATTGGCCATTATCACAGGTCCCCTGTGACGTACACAGAGTTTACGCCCGATAGGGACTCACATCGCGATGTTTCTGAGCAATGTGAAGGAGGTGAATGCACAAGCACTGAAATTCAAGATGCTACACTGTTGACACATATTACTCAAGTCCATACAGTAGTGCCAAATCAACCACGTCGAAGCCAAAGAATACCCAAACCAACAACATGTGATACTCATGGGAAACTTGGGCAGCATTGATTGCACGCTACTTGTATTGTTATTGTATAAATAACCTAACTTATGGATTACATACTTTTGTTTGTGACATTTTGTATATATTCTAAAATTTCAGGAATATGAGTGGAACAACGCGATCGCGCGTATCTTAGTTCTCACTTTATATGAGTACTCTTTTAAACACTACAAAAAAAATGTAGGTTATATGAGTATTCTTATGCATTATACAGCTCTACACCTCTATTTTATACACGGTAGCCCAGTTACATGTCGGAACTTCCATCTTGAAGGTGCAATTCAAGAACACGTGGTTTAAGTTAGTTTTTCTAACCAAATTGTGTTTTAAGTGCTTAAAATTCCCATGCATATACATGCATTGTGCATTTCAAGTGAGTTTTGGTGATATCATGGTTATAAAAGCTCATGGACTCATTTGATATGTATTTAAGGCCAAAAAATGCCATTTTTGTGTAAAAGTGTAAAAATGACCAAAGAACCTCACCTCTCGATTTCCAATGTAAATGTATTTGTTGTGTTTTGAGAGGTTGGATATAGTGTTTATGGTATATTACATGTGCGTAGGAGGTTAGAATTGATAAAATGTTTGTCCAATGTGTGAATTGAAATTGGCCGAAAAAGGGGAAAAAAGTTTGAAAAATTGCAGTTTCTGCAATTATTGCAGAGAAACACAGATCCGAGCTCGGATCCTAGGAAGCCCAGAAAGATCCGACCGCGGATCTATAGATCCGAGCCCGGATCCATTTCAACCCAGATAGATCCGAGGGATCGCCTGTGTTTCTGTTGAGACTGATCCGAGGCCTGTCGGATCCGAGGCCTTCATGAACCGATCCGAGCTCGGATCGGTTCGCGGATATAGCAGAAACGAGGCTTTGTTTCTGCGCTTTTCAAAAATTTTCTTCCCTCTTCTCACCGAAACCCCACCCCTTTCTTCCAATCTTCTATTTTAACCATCAAATCTCCAATCTTCCTTCATAAAAACCTCCCCAAACCTCTTCTGATTAGTAACCCCAATCTATTTTACCAAGAAACAACATCAAACAAGGGTTTTGATCTGCAAAACCTCAATTCGGGCCGCACCTGATTTCCTCAACTTGGGGGGTATTTTGGCGTGTTTATGTGTAAAATTTTACATCTTTTTCATCCTCCATTATCAATCTACACATTTGAGGTAACAATTTGTAAATTTCTTTGACATTTTATAATTTCTTATTCGGGATTTTCTAGTTTTTGGGAATATTATGATAAATGCATATTTGTTGGGATTTCTTGATATAATTGTGCCACATTGTGCTTAAAGAGATTGTTACAGCTATTTTCATGCTTATTTTTTAGAAAACTGTGGATTTGGTGATATTTTTAAGATTTTTTCTCAATTTTTGGGCATGAGCATTTTAGTGATTTAGACTTGTGAATGTTCGTTTTCATTGAATGAATGAAATTGTTCTTAGGAGTATAAGTTATTGTTGTACCAAGTGAAAATGATATGCCAACTAGATCACATTCCATTGGGTAAAAGAGCGTGTTTATAATTTAGTTAAGTACGTTCAAACCTTTTGGCAAACTTACGGCTCATTTGTATGCACTTTATTAAGAATGCTATAGTCAATTGTTGTGTGATTCTTGGTTAAAATTATGATTATATTGGCATATACATTGTTGAAATGATGGTTAAGGTTCAAATGATTCATTTCTTTGAGGACGATTTTACTTGAAAATATGCAGTTGAGCTTGAAATGCGTAAAATAGGATCTTTGGTTGTATTTTTTTTGGTACATGTTGGCAGGGAGTTTAGCCCTTTTACAAGGGGAAACTCTGCCGAAATTTTCTTAAATTCTTATTTAACATGTGTGAGCAAGTTTATACGTTTTCTAATGAACGTTCATCTTGTTTTGGTATAGGTATTATGGCTCGCACAAGGAGGGCTCGCATTCGTACTCCTACTCCTTCCTCAAGTGAGGAACACACACCCTCTTTGCATAAGGAGTCACCTGAGGAAGAATCTTCCTCACCTGAGCCGCCACCGCGTTCTCGCCGGAAGACCGCATCTACTAGCCGTGACGAGCCACCGCCAGACTACGATACCACACGATTCACATCGCTCGAAAACCAAGAGTGGTATGAAGCCGGACTGGACAAGGAGATCATCATTGAGAAACACTTGGCACCGGAGGTGGACGCGCACTATCACATTTCTACAGCATTCAAGAGACTTGGATGGGAGAACATCCTTTAGTTGCCCAAGCACTACTACCCCAACCTGGTCCGGGAGTTCTATGCTAATGTAGAAAACAAGCAGAGCCACAGTGGCAACCTCATTGTCTCATGGGTTAGAGGCACGAGAGTGGCTCTCAATCGAGATGCACTGAGACGCTTCGTCCAACTCAAAGACGAAGGCGACGACGTCAAATTGACCAAGGAGTTCAAAGCTAGAGATCCTTGGGAAGTGGGAGAGGCTGTGGGACGTCTAAAGGGGCAGTACCGTGAGCGAGGAAGTTCGAAAAAACTCACGGTATATGCCGACTCCTTCGATCATCGATTCCACCTGATCTTCTATCTTTTTGCCTTTAATGTGGTGCCGAAAAAGAGTGGCAAACAGGAGATCCGAAATAGTGATCTCTATTTTCTGGATAAGATGACACATGGAGTGGGTAGGCAGTTGACCGGAATTCCTCTACCCAGCATTATCATCAGTTATATGCAGACCACAGCTCGCATGAGGGCCGGCGACACTTGTTTTGGATTTCCTCGACTGCTATCACTTGTTTTTGAGAAGCTCAAGGTTCCTCTTCGAACCGAGAGAGCGGTGGTAACTAGGTCGGCCGAGGAGGTGAATGCTACGATACTCAAATCCTTGGGTATTTCTACGGATTTTGGAGCAGCTTTGGTCCGGGACACAGGAGAAGCATCGACTTCCACTCAGCCTCCGCCTCACACTGAAGCACAAGCGGAAACTCAAGGGACGGAGGCACAACGGACTCTTCCTCCTCCTATTCCGCGACCACCTCCTCAACCGCACTCCAAGTGGCAAGAGCTCCTAAATGCCATTTGTTGTATGGAGACGCGAGTTGTCGAGCGCATTGACCAGACGGAGCGGATGATGACCGAGCGACTCGACCGACATGATCGCCGTCTTCGTGCGATTGAGGATCATTTTCATATCCACCGGTCCCCTACCCCTACTCGTACACCTCATCAGGAGGAGGGCCATGTTGGTACCTCACAGGGTCCTCATGGAGCCGAGGAGGCAGTAGACCCTCGTTCCCAGCAGCCATGATGCTGTTTAGCGGATTGGATCTTTTATTTCTTTATTTTTCTTTTCTTTTGTTAAGACAAACTTTGTAGATTTTATTTTCCTTTTAGTTGAATCATCTTGTGCTACCTATGCTGTTTGGTACCCTTGTTGTCTTATTTTGGACAGAAAATGGATGATTGTGATGATTAAGGGCTTCAAATTGCATCACCACCTATTTGAGTGGCTCTCATTGTATTTTTAAATGCATAAATTTAGTTGTCTATGGCTTCAAATTGTTGGTTTTGTATTTGGAAATATTGTCATAATTTTCTTGAATTTGAGGTTGTTGACAGGGAGTTTTGTCCATTTTATAGGGGAAATTCTGTCAAAAAGTGTATAAAATATTGTCAAAACTTTCAAGTTAATGGCCAAAATGTTCAATTTAGCCCATTTTTTTGAATTGCTTAAATGAGTGGATAAATGCATTATTTTTGTGAGATTGTGAGGGACATTCCATATGAAGTTCATGCAATTAGGCTGAAATCAATGTCAAAAAACTACCAGAGGATAAAGTGCACAAGAAATTAGGAGCAAAAATGAAGGAAAAACAAAAGAAGCGAAAAAAATGGAAATTTAATAGAACAGATCCGAGCTCGGATCCGTCAGAGCTATGCCAGACCCGATCCCTCGTCTGTACTTCTGTTGGACTGTATCCGAGGACAGGAGATCCGACCTCGGATCCATCAAGGGAAGTCCTCGGATCCTAATCATCCGAGCTCGGATTTATATTCAACCTTCCGATCCGAGCCTCGGATCTGTCTCTCTCTACAGCAAGTATATGTTTTAGGGTTTACAAGGATTTGGGTTATCAGATTTACGATTTAGTGTTTTACGGCTTTAGCACTTAGGGTTTTAGGGTTTTTGCTGCAGTCTAACTTTGTCTTCATTATCGTTTTATATTTTTAATCAAAATAGTAATCCAGCCCAAATAATTGTAAGTTAGGTAAAACACGCAAGATTTAATCGCTAGATCTTTGCTTTAATTTTTTCCTTTTCCTTTTCAACTACCAAACACATAACATGCACTTCATAAAAATAACTTATATAATTTTTTAAAAATAACATTGCATTATGAAATTTCAAAAATTACAGTTGAAATTGTAACATATATTAATGACTATTAACTATTATATTCTCATAACTAATATTCATCGGTGTCAACAAATAAATACGATTCATTAATCACAAAGGAAAATTAGAATTTGATCAAAAATATTTATTTGATACAAAACGAAAAACGCTTAATATTTTATTCACAACAAATAGTCAACACCTTACATGTTAACAATTTCATTCTATTTTTACATTGATCTATAAAATAGAAAGAACATTGATCTATGGTCGTAAAGAAAGAACTATGCATGTGTACTTTTTTCACCATTTAAATGTATTATAATAAAATAACGTATTTTCAACCGTACAATTACCAATTTTTTTTTTATTATAAAAGAATTATGCATGTATAGTAAATTATATTAAAAAGATTATTGTTAATCTGATTTTGTTTTAGCACATATTTGATGACTTTAGCCACGTGCAAGTTTTAAAATAAAAAAAACATTATTCCTCTGCTAATTACAGATTTTTAAACAAAATTTCTCTAACCTTTCTCCAAAAAATAAGATTTTAGTAGAGATTTTAAAATAAGATTTTACTACCGACACCATTTTAGTAAAGGCAAATTCTACAAAACAAACAATATTTACATTTACTTTTATATTTTTTATGGAGCTCGTAAATATCATTTTAAATTTTTTTCCTAACATTTTTGAATTTAATTTTCTGAAAGTCATACTTATAAATGCGAAATCTAACAAAAAATTTAAATACAATTTTTGGAGGTCACATTTAACAAATGCGAGCTATTTGCAAAATTTTAAATATTTGCAACATTTTTAAAAAAAACATTTACGAGCTTTCTGGAAATAATTCCCTAGCTCTCAAAAAATAATTAAAAAAAAAGAAAAAAAAAATAAAGAGGAGCTCGCATTCCGCGAATGCGAGCTCTTCTCTAACCTCGCATTCGTGAAATGCGATCTCACTGAGCTCGCATTTCACAAATGCGAATACCCCCGGACGGAATGACTGAGCTCGCATTTCACAAATGCGAAGACCCCCGGACGGAATGGTATGCCAAAATCACCCCTTTTGTAGAATTTTTTTTAAATTCATCACAAAATTAGAAATTTCTCCTAAAATTGTGATTCTTACCTCTGTTTTCAGCCATAAATTAGTGAGTACTATTTTATAATTCTTTCCAGTTTGTTGACAAAAAGTTAAACTTGGGAGGTTGTTAACTTTTTGTGACAGTTTAAAGCTACTGAATAGTTCTCTAGCCACTTAGTATGGATCGGCTATGATAAATAGTGGGGGTGTCTAATTCCAATGGGTAATACAGAGCGTGACTTTTAATGCTATATGCTTTTACTTTAACCATTTTGGTACAGACTTTGAAATTTGATTGTGAGATTCTATTGAAAATTATATTATGAGTTTCTTATTCCTTGTTTTAAGTATGTAGATTAGTGGTGACCAATAAATGATGCCTAATGCAAAGGTTTTGGAACACTTTGTTTGGTATTTTTGCAGTAGTAAAAAATCCATTAGAATTGTGATAATCGCTCCTAGTCAATTACTAGGCTACTAGCCATTGAGAAGTTAATGGAAAATGGTGTGGCTTTACTTGAGGTGAGCAAATATATGCCTATATTATCTGGTAGTAATAAATGGATGGAAATTTTCTCTCAAAAGAATGGTTCAATATATTTGGACCAATAAGAGAGTTGGGAAACAAAAATATCAACAATATCATATTTTTGCTGTTTTATTTGTGTTAAAAATAAATCTCAAACTTGAGTAAAAAATATGATATACATCGAGGGTGATAAGGCAAAATCCCATTATATGTTAAAAATCACTTATGAGGATACATACAATCACCTAGGGACTAGGGACTGGAGATCTCAAAAATTAAGTTGGAGACAAATGAATCATAAAGTGATTTGATTGATTAATATGAACTACTTTGATTAAATTGTCTGTCCCTATGATCTAAATGCATTTGTGATCCTATGATGATAAGTGAGATGGACATTTATTAGTGACCGAAAAAAGGTAGTGATTTTAGACTAAAAAAGTTTTCTAATTTGCTGGTTTGTCTATTATTTTATGACTGCTTAATTGATCGCATTTATTCATGGATGGGATTGGGTTTAGCCATGCATGATATTCTTCCAAATGTGGAACATAGGTATTGTGTTAGACATCTACGCAGTAACTTCAAGAAACATCATCCCAGTGAAACAATAAAGGGCCTGTTTTGCGGTTGTGCAAGGTCGACATATGTGAATAAATTTGAAATTGAAATGGACACCTTGAAGCAATATGATGAAAGGGCACACGAATGGTTGGTGGATAATACATTATTTCGCCATTGGTCAAGGTCAGATTTCTGGACCATAGCTATATGTAACATTCTTCTCATTAATTTATGTGAAAGTTTCAATTCAGTGATTTTAGATGCAAGGGAAAAGCCCATTCTTGGCTACTGGATGAGCCAGATAACTTCACGGACAGCAATTGATAAAGTTGAAGATAGTCACTTAGCTGCTGCTAAATGTGTAAAAATCTGTTTTGGGCTTGAAATAGTTATGATGCCAATCATATTTTTTGCTACTGTATTTAGTTTTGGATGACTTGGTGTTATGAAGTTAAATCTCCTTGTCATTTTTGTTAGTACATTTTTGTTAGTACATGTAAGAGTTTACTAGCTAGACTAGTGGTCACTTAGTTTTTGAATGATATGGCATGGATCACTTAATTTTGGATCACTTAGTTTTGGATGATATGGCATGTATAGACACATTGCTGGTTGTCTTCTAAATAGCTTCTATGTAACTCTGACTATGTTATTCAAATGCAAATGCAAATGTAGTCATTCTGTATTTCGTGAATATGTTAGCTATTTAGCTGTATTGGTGCTGATTGGAAGTGTCCATAAACAAGCAAAATTCTATCGAAATTTTGGGAGATCTTTTACAAGTTTGTTTAGTGAATATGTTAGCTACTTTGCTAAATTGGTGCCAAGTGAAAATGTCCATAAACAGGCAAAATTCTGTCAATTTTTTAGCAGATCTTTCACAAGTTTATAGTTACCAAAACAATGACCAAAAACAAAAAAAGCTCATGAACTTGGCTGCTTATCTTTCATATCCAACATTCAAGTTTACAATGATACACCTTTCTCCTCAACTTTTACAAATCCATAAAATTTTAGCATCTTTCTCCTCCAAACTTTTACAAATCCAAAACATATTGGCGTCCAGATATCCAAAAGATCCAGAAAATGTCCAAATCTAGTGCATCATCTTTAGCTCCAACACATCGTGCCTCTGTTTTCCATTGCCAACAAGCACACCAGTAATTAAAATGCAGCAACAAAAAAAAAAAAAAACACATGCCAATGTCAATAGTTTCACTTTTGTTCTCAATTTCCTGATCTCAATCTTCAATTTTGCATTTTCTCCCCCAACACTTCTGAGGTCCCTCAACAATTAAGCCATTACATTCTGCATCTTTTGAGGCATGGGTGGATCATACCACAAAAAAATTACAAGCTCCAGGTTTTTGCATTCACAATTAATTTGTAGTTTAGTTCTTGGAAATTCATTAAATTTCCATAATTGAAATATTGACCTGAAAATATTATTACCCCATAGTTTTTGCAGCCATGAAATCTTCTTGAAAGATTTGACTCTATCCAGGAGGTTACTATTCTACACTCTTCAAGGTAGTGGCCACGCACAATTAAGTCTGCATTGTAGTATTCGTCCTTCTCTCAGTAAATCTCCGCTCCTATTTCAGATTGATTTGAGACCAGATTACTTGAAACAGTGGCTAAGCTTGATGTTGGTTTGGCCCAATTTCTCCTTGGCTACATTTGCAATGATTTTGTATACAATTTTGGGAATTTGAAGAGACTTTCCTTTTTCTCGATGAATCCTGGCTCTCCAATTGGGAAAATCTGCGGATTAAGCTCCTAAGTTTCATTTCGTTGTGTAAGGCACAATTTAGTTGGCTTTATTACAGTTCCATAAGTGATGTTTCGAAAGTACCCCTATCTATTTGGTCAATTTGATGATTAAGAGACCTTAGCTGGTGGCGCAGCCGCGGGGACCTCAATTGGACCTCAATTGGACTTACATCTTAAGTTATGGTATCCAACTAGTCAAGAATAAAATATGGGGACTAAATCAGCACAAGCAAAAAAGTTTAGAGGCAAAATTGGTCATTTTTCCTCTTGACTTGAGAGGAATTTAACTTCCTCCTACTACGTTTTTGTATTAGTTAATTAAAATATTTTCCTTAATTCTACACCCCCCCCCCCCCCCCCAAAAAAAAAAAAAACACACCAGGTTTATGGGCCAATTTAAAAACTTGACAGCGGCATCTCTTTCAAAGTGTCCTGCTAATGTTACGCCTCCCTCTCTCTTTTTAGCCCGGCCCCTGTGTACGGCAATTGAGCCATGGTGATCTGTTTCCCGTTGGAGAAGTATTGGGTCAGGTTCTGGCAGGAGACGTTTCCAAATCAATGTTTATCTCTGGCACTTTGTCGTCGGTATTGGTGTTGGTATTCCCGTATTAAGCTCAATGATCAATTAATTTTGCTCTAATTTAATTTACATCTGAGGTTTCCTTTTTGACTTAAATTTAAGTCTTTGTTTTGCTAGTAATAGGAAGTTTGGGTTTATGCAAATTGTGAAAGGAATAACGGATTCCTAATCCAGAAAGAAAAGAGTAGGATACAATTTCTTTTGTCTGTGATAAATAAGGAATATTATTGGATTCCTAATCCATTAAAGAGGGGATATTTTTTTCCCCTGGTGTACTGAAAAAGTGGGATACTTGAACTAGTATTTGTTTGTAGGAACGTTAATTCTTGGACGCCAGGAAAAGAATCTGATTTAAGTTTTTTTCGTAAACTAATAGTATTATTTAAGTTAGTACCAGTGCAGAGAAGTAGAAGATTTTTATGAAGAAAGCAGCTCCTTTGATGAGGAAGATGAAGAGGAAGACAAAAACTGAGACCATGAATACGAAGAGAGCAGCAAGTGGGATCATTGTCGGCTGTTGTTCAGGAAATCAGCAGCAGCATCGGGAAGGGGGCAAGGATTACTAGAAGACTTGGTATTCAAAGTGCTGAGCAGAGTTCGAAAAGTGAAGGACCTAAACCAATACAAATGCGTTTCAAAGGCTTGGAGATGAATCATTACCGCTCCTCGTTTCTACGAAGCTTATCGCAGTCATCATTTGCTTGGGAGCCTCCTGATGTCCGTTGTACAGCACCACTTTCTCGTGAAGAAGAAAAGTGGACAGTACCAGTCCAAGTTCGCTTCTTTTACTCGACGCTTCTTCCTTGCGACGGGGAGAAGAAGGCCAAGGAGGAGGAGCCTGAACAATTTTTCAGCCCATTTAAGGTGCCAAGCTCCCGTTACTTCAGAGGATATACTGAGGTAGTTGATGGTTTGGCTTGTGTTTATGAACAAGAAGGTGGAGGACGAGGAGTAATTGTCTGCAATGTTTGCACCGGACAAACAATGAGGCTTTCCGACAATGGCTTTTACGCTTGTGGCACAAGGTGTTTCTTTGGGTACGATCCTGCCAATAGGGTGTACAAGTTGTACAGGGCTTGCTTAGTGCATTTTACTTTTCGTATGGCTAACGGATTATTACACAGAACGGGATTTATTCAGTGTGCACTTTCGGATTTATAAAAAAAAAGAAAAGAAAAGTTGCTCAAGTTGTTTACAACTCTTAAGAGTCTGGACTGCACAAGGAGAAAGAGAAAGGGAAGCACATAATATTTGTCATGCTCATGACATTGAAGACTGTCGATGTAGGTTTGAAGCTCAGTTGGAATGTGAGATTCTCTCCCTCGGCCATAACTCTTCCTGGAAAATATGCTATAAGCTCTGAATCTTCTCCCAAAAGACTGATGAAATAGAAAAGCAGAAAAAAACACAAAAAAGGAAAATGATTAGCTGACTCCTCAACTTGATGCCAAAACACGTACGCCAAATTAGTAGCAAATAAGGCCCTATTTCCTCAAATCTTCCCTGGTATGTGGTTATTCCATGTAGAAAACTAGAAATTAAAAGAAGATATCAAATTGGAAGCAAATAAAAAACAATTCCAATGAAAATACATATAGTTGTTTTCGGCACAACTATGTGGAATATCTTTTAGTCTTTGTTCAACTCTAAATAATCTTCTTATTATGCTGATAGCTAATCGTGTATTATTGGAAAGGTACATTTAGTGATCAAACTCATAATGGTTAGGATTTAGGAAGAAAGGGAGCAAATCAGAGGAAGCATCAATTATCAATTACCTTGGAATTAACGTATGGTCAAGAAAATAGGGTTGCAAATTCTGACTTTCCCTGATCTTTGTTAAACAACAATTATGTATCTATTCATAGAACTAGAATTCGTACCATCCATCTTCTAGTTTTTCATAAAATATTACTAATGATAGGATCCATGTGAATTGGTATTGTTTTATCATTAAGACCAAAGTGTTATAAGATCTCATTAGTGACTAAAGTGTCTATAAAATTGTAAAATATTGCCAATATTTCCAAATTATATTTTAGTAGCATATCGAAACAACCAAGACCTGATTTCTGTACAGCTATCAGGTTTAATATTCCAACAAAAAATATCCCAATCTCTGCGGTAGATACGGTTTGGGTTATCTACTTCTTCAAAGTTCAAACCCCACACGCATAAGAACAAATGCAAAGGAATGAGAAGAGAAATCAAATGGCGCTTTTCATTACACTGTCCCGCAGGGTGATTGCTGACCATAAACTCCACGTAACTTCGAAAGAGGGGTACAATTAATTGTCAGTATAATCAATTCTAGAACAAATGTACAATCTTTTAGATAGGTTGTAATTAATAGTAAATAACTTGTAAGATTTTGTTATAAGGATGTAGATTTTAATTATGAGTAAATCTTATATACACTGACATTGTATACACTGTCATCGTTAGATTCATAACATGTATGCAAAAATTGAATTTCAAAATCAAATTTTACATACCTATCATTCATCTAATACACTGTAAGCGTAGGAAAGATTGATCCTTTAATTACTACTCATGTAAGTTTTGTCAAAATAAAGTGTAGAAAAGAATCATCCGACTCTTGTCCAGTGACTTCTAAACACCTTTGACTAGCCACCTAAATTTTTTTTTCCGCTATTATGTTGCTTGGAAGAACCGAGTATATTTCTGAGGCACGGATGTTGAACTAATTAGTAAATTTCTTGCATTTGAAAACTTTTCAAAGTAGTACTCTCTTATCCATAATTTTAGATGCATTTCTCTTCGGGTCTCCGAACACTTGGAATACAATATGTATGGTAAGCAAGAAAAGTAGAAGCCCAATTTCAAAGGAAACTTCCACTGATAATACTTGAATTGTTATGTAAATATGAAAAGTTTAATGCTAAGTTTTGTTTGCTAATCCAAATGCAACCATTGGGGGACGAACATATGCATATGGCACCACCTTAGATTTAAGAATATTATCAAGGGGAAGAAGTATGAATTTTAGAAGCTTGATTAGAGGGGTAATCTGAGCAGCTAGCAGACTTATTGGAAAAACATTAATATTTATAAGAATTAAATAAATTGATTGCCCTATTTTTGGGTCCAAGACCATACCCATGCTTTCCCTGATTTTTGTGTCTACGAAAAATCTAGGAACAATGTCATGGTGGATGAGTTTTTCTGCACAATATCATGTGATGCAACTATTAGTAGATATTTTCTCACAATCTATAAGCATTCTAGTATAGATTAACGGTCCGTGGCTCAATTCGTGAATCTCGTGATCAAAATAAGAGTACTCACATGAGTTAGGTGATAGATGCTGATTTAAGAGGGTAATTAAGAGAATTCTTGTAACCTAATTGATTACAGGAGTGGTGAAATTCTTGTAACCTAATCGATTATACATTGAATTATTGACTGCTTTGCATTTCTGTCTATTGGTAATTACTAATTAGGCTACGAAAAACCGATATATACTAGATGAATTTTACCATCACAAAATCAATGTAAGATCCATCTATTTTTCGTACTATATTATATTACACATAGGATCTATATTTAGTTTTCTTCAATTAGTAATAACAAAACCATATCCAATTTCGTCATAAGCCATCAAGTTTCCTGAAAAAAAAAACCCCTATAACTCATGAACTGTTTATCTGTGGCGGCAGTAGCTTTTAGCTTCAGAACTCGCATAGCCTCGTTATTGCAAATGCAGAAGTGTGGTTCGAATATCGTTAGACTTGGAGTTGACTACTTTCACCTTATAATTTCCTAATGTTTTCGGGTCATGTACTCACATTAATAGCAATGGATAGCGTTGGATAGGAGTACGATCGAACATATGACGTTAAGCCAATAACTTTTCTTCCATTGGGCAAACGCTTTGCCCAATTTTTTCCAAATTCTTTTTTGTTTTTGGTAATAAAAACTTTTTGATGAATTCGACTCTATGGGTTAAGGCATTCTTTCAGTACCATAGGTCACTCACAGAAGTTTTTATAGATCGTTCGTCAATACATCTTCAGTCGGCAACCAAATTCAAATGTAGATCTCATATAAATTTTTTAAAAAAAATTCTATGTGCCAATACTATATGCATTGACTTAAGACTTTGACCAACACTTTTTCAACCTGAATTTGACCCTACAAATGTGAAAGTAACTCTTTTGACAGAACATAAACTAGTAACAGCCGTGGACTCAGAAAACAAAAAAGTTTCAGTGGGTGTATAATTAAACATAATGTTCTCTAGTTTGATAAATTTACTGGCAATAATTAAACACATAGTGAATGATATCAAGTAGTTACACAAATAAAATTAGAGAGGGCCCAATGATAAATTAGTGAAACATAAATAAAATCTTAAAAAAAATTCTGGGCCTAAAAATGAAAATTTTTTTTGTCACCATACATGCCCTCAGTGATAAATGAATAGATTTGCCACTACTAGTATCATCAGTTTTACTCAAGCTACATGACCCCAGTGATGAATGAATAGATTTGCCACTATTAGTACCATCATTTTTACGTTAAGGTAAGTGCCCCTAGAATGAATAGATCCGCCGGTACCAGTATCTTAAAAAAGTTTGGGTGTATTCGATTACCACCACAGGTCAAGACAGGTCATAAGTCACTTGCAAATGTTCTCATAGATTGTCTACTAACACAATTCTCACAGCGATAGCAGGCTTCGAAAACAGATCATTTATGAGAAAATATTCCATTTTTATCAATTGAACCAACTTATGTTGGCGCTGCTAGTAATATCTCACAGTTAAGCAGAAGTTAAGAAATCCCAAAGCAAAAGCCACGACCCTATCAAGACACCATCTGCATAGAGATCCATTCTTAAAAGGCAAAATTGAGGAGGTTTTGTTTACTCAGTCCCATTATAATAAAGTTAGCTTCATGCACATCTTACTTCCATATGGAAAGCCAACCATATAAAGTGACAATTGTTACCCAAGCAAATAAACAACAATTGAAAGGAAATTTCGTTACACCGATTGCTTGTTTGAAGCAGAACTAGCCAGACATCTCTGCTGGTCTTTTTCTACTCAGAATATACGAATAACACGTTCCGGAGAAAATGATGCATGTGGTAAGTATAGTGTTAAAATATTTCCAACAGTCACGTGCTTACATTTCAACTGCTAGGAATTAAGTTTTACTTCTGCAGCTTTTACCAAGACATAGAACCATTCTTCTCGCCTATAACTCCTCCCGCTCTTTATCTTCCACTGCCATAATCTCATGCGACTCTAGTGAGGGAGGTTGCCCAAAAATTCAAAAGACCAATGAAAATGCAAATCAAACTCTACATAAGCAACACCAAAATGATTCTAACCTAGAGAAACACTGTTGAGGCCACAATCATCCATCATCATCAATCAAAAAAGATACTCTGTGTTTTTCAAGTTTTGAGAATGGTATTTTAAGTTTCAATTCTATTGATTATAGTTAAAAAAGGATTTTTATGAAATTATATCAGAAAATTCTCTCAAGAACCATTATTATTGTTATGGACAAGTCCCAGATACCTATGGCCGCGTATTCTTTTCCTTCCTGCTTTTCATCCATCTGGGCAGATTGTCGATACTGGCGGTAGTTGTTCTTTAGAGATGGAGTGACTAAGAGGAAGAGTTTAGGCCTTGGTGATGGCAGTTGCTCTATTAAATAATTAAAAGGAGCAAGAATCTGGGTTAAGATTTTTTTGGGAGGAAAGAAATAAGTCAAATAGAGAGGGAGATCAGAAGCAGACATAGGAGAAGATAACCACGTGAGGTGTTGAACCCTATAGCAACATGGCAAGTGTATATTGATGCAACTGGCCTGCGATTGCTAAATTAAGCAACCGAGGATTTGATTACCAAGAAGAGAGCAAGAAGTTATGGCATTATGCCCCAGTTGATAGATGCGCTTTTGCAGAAGATAAATCCCAAGAAGAGAGCATTGACTGCTTTCAGAGACTGAGTAGGTTTTGTTTACATGGTGTCCTTATACCGAAGTAAGATACATGCACGTCTTTGTTCCATATGGAAACCACTTGTTTGATTGTGATTTTTCAGAAATTTTTTTTTATATTTTTCGCTAACATATTTTCTAATCACCTTTTTACGTCATATGTATCAAATAGTTGCAGTATTTTTTTTATAAAAGTTCCTAAAAATAACGATCCAGAGGGGATTGTAAAGTGATCAATTGTCACTTGAGAAAATAAACAACGATTTGAGCGAAATTTCCACAACAATGCTCTTGAAACCACATCTTGTCCGAAGCACAACTTTCTGAATTTTCTGTTCGTCTTGACCAATCACAATGCATGAATAACGTTCTGAAGAAAACGACACCATGGAATTTCCCATGTTTACTGGTCATATACTCGTTTTATACAGCAATGGATAACATTTTATTAAGACTACTGAAGAGATGACGTGAACTCAATGACGTTTTCAAAATTTGGGCATAGGCCAGTTTTTCCAAATTCAATATTCCCATTCAAAAAACATTGACTCAAAGCTTTGAATGAAGCTTTTCAAAAGACATTTTGACTGCTTTCAGAGACTGAGGAGGTTTTGTTTGCATGGTGTCCTTATACTAAAGTTAGCTCCATGCACATCTTTATCCCATATGGAAACTACTTGTTTGCATTGTGATTTTTTGTAAAAAAAAAATTTATATCTTTTACAGACATATTTTTTAATTATTTTTTATTTCACATGCATCAAATAATCACAGTATCTTTTTCTATAAATATTTCTAAAAATAGCAATTCAAATGGGATTGTAAAGGGATCATCGTCACTTGAGAAAATAAACAACAATTTGAACGAAATTTCCACAACAATGCTTTAGAAATCACTTCTTGTCTGAATAACGTTCTGAAGAAAATGACACATGTATATGTTATGCATGTGGCTCTATTGACGGTTTGACTCGTTTCATATGAGCAACTTTCATATTCTCTCTTTTATCTTGGAAAGTTAATAATAGATAATGACCAAACTCTGTCGTCTTTTTTTTTTTTTTTGGGTACAATAAACGACTGGGCTCATGTGATCATATGGGTTTTATAGAACGAAAAGAACAAGTCAAAAGCAATCAACACTAATTAAAGTTAAAATTTGTATTGACTTACTGATTTGTCAACCCTTATGAGTCGAAAGCAATACACATGAATATTACGAGATTTTGAGAATACAAGAATAAGAATCAGTGATGATGTTAACCCTGTGACGTCCATGAGATTGCAAAAGCAGTCAAAATTTCAAACATGTATTTTCTTCTCCAATTAAACTTAGAAAAAAAAAACTTTTCCAAAACTCTTATATCGAATTGTGAAATTCCAATTCACAAGCTTTTACAAAATCGTACATATAAGGCATACAAAAGCAAACGCATCCAACCGTACGTGGAAATCACCAACGAGTGTAATCACTTACATTATTGGAGATTTGGCTTGTTTTCGGTGGATTCTCTCTCTATTTCTCATAATATATATGTGTTTTCATTTATTAGGAAGGAAAATGATTATTTTAAATTTGACTAATCCTAACCCTTATTAATAAATGAAGACATGTGTCATACATTTAAATATAACATGTGTTTTCATTTATTAGAAAGGAAAATTATCATTTTAAATTTGACTAATTCTAACCCTTATTAATAAATAAAAACACGTGTCATGCATTTAGATGCCATTGTGGAAAATGGAGAGTGAATCTACCGGAGAAGAGTCAAATCCTCAAATTATTAGTTAACCTTTTAACTTCAGGTCCTAGATTAAGTTGTTATGAGAAATAATAATATTTCTCTTAAATTTAGTTTTTTAACACAAGAAGTCATAAATGAATTAAGGTGTTGTAGATTTCGATCTGGACGCTACTTTCGTCTAACATTTGCCTAACCCCAAACTCAAGAAAAAAGTCCAACCAATTACAGAATTGATCATAAAATTAGTCTTAGTAGTACCAGAACTAGTAATCATTTTCTTCTAATTATATATATTAGAATGAAAAAGCATGAGTGTTTGGATACCAAAATTATCTCAAATAATATTTTGCTTGCATCACAAATACATTTCTCAACCTACCTTTTTATATTCCCAACTACTTTTTATCTCACATACATCACATCACAAAAAGTGCTACAGTAATTATTCCAAATAATATTTCAAATAATACATTATCCAAACAAGAGACCAAGACCTGGCAACCATGCAATGCCTTCAACGCAATTGCATAACTATGTCCAATAATTTCATGAACCAATTCTTGTTCCAGTACATTGTCTTACAGAAAGTAAGCATGTTTTTGCAAATAAACCTAATCCCCACAGTAACTTCAAAAGCCGGCAACTTTTGAAGTCCTGCGAGGGACTTATCTACCCAAACACCCCAACCCCCCAACCGATGTGGGATAGAAAACCCCACAGGATGCCCTGCTACTAAGAGATAACTAACCCGAAGCCCTTGGGAATGAGTTTTCTTGTTCCGGTACATTGTCTTACTGAAAGGAAGCATGTTTTTGCAAATGAATTTCACGAACCAATTCGAACATGGAACAACCAACATCTGATCTGACTTCTGCAGGGCTAGCTATCCGCTTCGAAATTGCAAGGAACATGTCCCATTCTCTGGGGTAGATGACTAGATTCGGCTTTGGGTTATCCACTTCTTCAAAGTTCAAACCCCACATGCCCGAAATATACAGAGGAATGAGAGAGAGAACTCAAAAAGGCGTTATCTCATTAAACACATGCCTTCTGCTCCACGCAACTCGGCATATCTGTCTATATCCTGAACAACTTTGACTTGACTGCTGACTCCCCAACATATATCAAGTTTGTTTTCCCATCTAGAAACCGAGTACTACTCTTATTTATGCTTTTCGATGCATTTGGCTTGTGGCCACCACACTTCTCTTGGAGTACAATATGAATGGGAAAGGAAGAAAAGTAGAAGCAGAACATGATACCTGACTTGTAAATGTAACGTGGACAATGGGGTCTTGTCGTAAATACGAAAAGTTTAATATTGGGTAGGGTTTGATGAATGATACAAATATGAGTACGGGGGGACGAATATATATGCAAAAGAAAATTATTAAGCGGGAAAAGGATGACTTTTAGAAGCTCGAGGAGAGGCCAGTAATACTAACCTGGCAAGTACCTTTTGAGTCTTATTTGATACACATTATTAATAACAAGAAGATGAGCTCGCAAATTGATGGCATATTTTATATCCACTTTTTGGGTGCAAAAAAGCAATAAGAAAAAGTATTTTATTAATGGATATTCAATGGCCGCTCGATAACACGTCTAAATCATATCTAATTTAACTGCACATCATCTTAATTATTGTACTCCTATATTTAGACACTTTTTCAAATTAGTTATAATTTTAAAAAAAAAAAAAAAAAAGCTTGACCCCCTCTTAATGGTTAGCCAAACCATACAAAAAAAAAAAAAGAAAGAAAAAAGATTTGATCATATTCATGGTTCCCCTAATTTTGGGGACTTTTATGGTGGAAGAGTTTGCAGTGCTGCAATGTTGAATAAATTCTCAGTGCCTCAAGGTCTAAAGCATTGCTAACCTGAAACCTTGTTTGGATTGCGATTTTTCGTCGGAAAATTACGTCGTTTTCCGTGATCACATTTCCTATTACCTTTTTCCCTCACATACATCAAATCGCTACAGTAATTTTCCCATGAAAAATCATGAAAAATGCAATCCAAACACAATAACAACTACGAATTCGGCCTGCGGTACCACTCGCGAATCTTGCATGAATTACATATTTATAACAAGTCAATAACTATGAAATTTGCCTGCGGTTTCACTCGTCAATCATGCATTGAAATATGCTAATGAAGAAAATAATGTATGAAAGCCCATCTAAACTTTTGTTTAAGTTACAAAGTTCACAAGTAGGGGTTGTGAACTCGTTGATACAAGAGTATTGAACCAGTAGGGGTGGCAATTTCTGACACGACCCGAAAACACACGACACGAATCTAACACGAAATTAATGGGTTTGGGTTGAAGTTTTGGGAGTTCGGGTCAGAATCCGGGTCGAACCCGATGAACCCGAAAAGAAAACAGGTCGATTTCGGGTCAACCCGTGGTGACCTGATATGACCCGATATGACCCGTTTACAAATTAAAAATAATTTAATAAACATAAAAATTATTTTATCTAACTAAACTAAATCATTCTTTTTTTTTCAAAGGCATTAATTACTTAATCCTAAATGAATTTATTTACCTTGTGTGAAAGTTTAAAATTATTATATTTGGACAAATAATATAATTCGTTTTAATTTATTTTTATATTTGGTTTGGGATAAAACACTTTTACGGTGTTTAATTTATTTTGGATTTGATTTGAAATTATTTATTTAAATTTTTATTACTTGATGCTGTAATTAATTTTGTGAGAAATTGATTTTATTAGAATTTACAGTGATAAATTAATAAATTAAAATTAATTTTCGGGTCATTTCGGGTCAACCCGCCAACCCAAAATTTTCGGGCTCGTGTCAGATATACTGACCCGTCACGGGTTGACGGATTGGGTTCGGGTTAACAGATTTTTTGACGGATCGAGTATTGATCCGACCCACCAACCTGATTGGACCCGAATTGCCACCCCTAGAAGCCAGCAGTGTCTGGCTATAGGGGTGGCAAAATTGAAGATAAAAGAGTATTTAACCAAAAAAAAAAAAAATTTTAAGCTCCACTTTTGTGTTACCAATTACCATATAGTATCGCACATTGTACCGTAGAACATCTATGTTAGTCATCTTCTGTTAGTCGCAAAATTAGAATAAAATACCGCGTCTAAATTTTATCATAACTATAAGCTCATGAACCGTTTACCTAGGGCATTACCATCTACTTCAGAGCTCATAATGCTCGTCTGTTACAAATGGATAAGTTGTACCCTTTTTTTAGTGTAAGTTGGAGATTCGAATTTAAAACTTCTCGCTTACACCTTTTCTTTCCATGAATAAGTTGTACTTCGAGCATCCTTAGACTTGTAGTTGACTATTTTCAAAAGAAAACACCATGCAATTTGGCATAGGCCAATATTTCTATGACTAATTCTGTTTGTACTTCCAAATTTATACTCACTTTTCTAACTTGCACTCTAAACTCTTAATTTTAGATACTTTACACCCTAAACTCTTAACTTTGTTCTATTTAAATTCAATCAATGATTATTTTTGAAAAAAATTTGCGAGATAAAGGACAGTAAGAATTGTGTTCTAATTGTGATCCCTAAGCTTATTTGACTATTTTTAGCACATTATCATTAATTTATATGGCTCCGGTTACTAATATTATTAGCAAAATTAACAAGATAAAAGATAATATAAATTAATGATAATGCATTGTTTTATTTTTGCCTATAACACCTTGGTATCTTTTGACCACTTTCAGCACATTATTATTGATTTGTTGAGTCCTCTAGCTGTTAATTTTGCTAAAATTGTCATTAATTGGATTTAAATGAAACAAACTTGAGAGTTTAGATAGGCCTGTCAACGGGTTGGGTCCGGGCCGGAATTCATTATTCCGGACCTGGATCCGGCATTGATAAGGTGTTAATTGTTGGTTATTTTATTGTTAATTTCCCCTTTGTCCTTGCCAAATATTGTTTTAATTAGTAATATTTACTTATATTTGGTATCTGGACTTAATTTCAGGGAATGAAACAGAAACTACAAAAAAGAGGAATTTTCTGAGCAAATTACTGCACACATGGGAGTCTTCTGCAAGGCTCCCTCAACGTGGCCCACAAGAGATCAAACAAACGGCTTCCCTTTTGAGCTGATGAAGAGAAGGCTGGTACAAGGAGTCCTAGGAACATTAGGAAACAAGGAGTAATTCGGCAGGCTTTTCTTTTGAGTTTGTTTGACTCTCAATCTCGGCGGGGACCACGGGATAAGAGCATTTGGAGTCATCATTCCTTTTGGACTTTAAAACGAGAAAGAAACGTACAGAGGCTGGTGAAATGGAATTGGACTCTCAATTCGTGCGGGGATCACTGGAGATAGCATTAGACTTCCTTTTGGCTTTAAAAAGGGAAAAACGTACGGGAAGGGAGAGAGTCAATAGTTTTAGCTTAGTTTAGTTTTTTTCTTGGCTCTTTTGATGGCCTGGACCTCAGTGGAATTACTTGAAGATTTTCTCATGAGGCGTGGCTAAGTTTGTCTAGTCAAGAACAACGGAGGATTTGGTTCTACTAAATTTGTGAGATCGAATTAGTTTTTATTTATTTCCATTACTCACTGGTATTTGTCTATCTTCTGCTTTATGTTCATATGGTTGTTTTATTATTCGATTATCCAGGGCCCGGATTCTAAATTAATTCAATAACCTGAAGCCAATTAGGGTAGTTAAATCCGTAATTGTTTAATTATTCTAAATTGGTGGCAGCTGGCATAATTGGATTTGTGTCAGGGAGATAGACATGCTAACTTAAAGAGACCATCGTAGCGTGTTGATTGGTTAGAATTAGGCTCTTCTAATTATTCATGCAATTAGGGAATTAAACTTCTATGGTCGTACCTAGGGTTGTTTCCTGATTAGAGAAATAGTCAACGGTCGTACCTTGGCTATCGACAAATTGAGGAAGAGTTGGTTGTTTATTGCATGTATGACAACTATAACTAATTTATCAGATAGTAACTGGAATAATCCTTGCATCTGTGATCGAATTAAGTGAACCATCTCCGAAGTTGTCTCTTGGCTAGAGTTCGTCCATTATTATTTTTATTGTGATAATTAGTTATTTGAGTTGTAGTTATTTTATTTTATTTTAATTTATTCCAAGTAATTTAGTTACTCTCATTTTCAAAAACCCCCCATACTCCGGACTCTAAAAGAAATAAATTATCCCCAGTCCCTGTGGATTCGACCCTGCTTATCACTATCTATAGAAATTATATTTTATTTAAGTAGGTATTTATTATTGCACAGGTTCGGCACCTGTCAGGCATACCAAATCGGATCCGGATTCGACCCGTTTACCCCGATGGGTCTTCTACTCTGTGTTCCGGATCCGGATCCGACGGGTCTCGAATCCGGGTTCGGGTTTACCCGAAAAAAATTATGAAAATTTACAATTTCTAATAAAAATGAGAAAAAAATATAGTTGTACACTAATTTCTAACTAATACAAAAAAAAACCAAATAAGAAAATAAATCAAATTGACTTTACTCAAATACATCACCTTAATCAAATTATATTGATAAATATACATATTTTAAATTATTAATCCAATTATATCCGGATCCGGGTCTAATACGGGTCGGACTACTATATTCCGTATCCGATCCATTTTTTTGTTTGACAAAAAGGATCCGGATTCGGGTCCGGGTAACGGAATTAAATCCCTACCCATACCCGCAATAATTTCACGGATCCGGGCCGGGTCCGGGTCTAGACCCGGATCGTTGACAGGCCTAAGTTTAGAGCATAAAGTATTTTAAATTGAGAGTTTAATTAGCGTATAAAGTATTTAAAATTGAAGGTTAAGGTATAAAGCGAAAAGGTGATATAAGTTAAGGAGTGCAATGTGGAGTTTGTCCATAATTCTATGTTAAATAGCAATGGATAAGATTGAGATTTAAGAGATTGCGTCAAACTAATGACTTTTATTTGAGTGGGGATAGGCCAATGCATTCCAAACTCTATGTGCCACGCGATACGCGTCGACTTGAACCTTATAGGTTATTATCCATAATCTGAAAATTCTTCTGACAACCCTACGATTGAGAAGGACAAGCAATTGCGGTCTTTGACAGGACAGGACTTCCAATTTGTAGTTTTCGAAAATTGTTCTTATCAATAACATTAACTGGTACTTCCGCAGGTAAAAGACTGAAACTTACAAAATCCTCCAAAGCAAGTTTTAAAATCACTCTATAACAAAGTGTAACAGAATTTAGCTTGATTCACATCTTTCTTCCACATGGATAACTATTGTAATTGAAGCCAAAAAGCAACAATTCGAATGAAATTTCTATTGCAATTCTTTGGATACCACTTCTTGTTTCAAGCACACCTTGCCTGAATTTTCTGTTCGTCTTTTCCACTCAAAAATGATATTATGCAATTGGCAAGGCTTCATCTGCCCATACCTTTATATTATCAATGGCTTTATCTTGGAAAGTTAACCATAAATAATGATCAAACTCTCATCTTTTTACAATACAACGACCAGACTTTTTTCGACCATAAAGAAGTGGAACAAATAAAAAGAAATTGCATCAACTAATGTCAAATTTCATAATTGGCTTTTATGAAAAAAAATGTATATTGTATTTGACCCTGTCATTCTCCTATCAAACATTTTATGAGAATATGAGATCATAAGCAAAAGAATTGCTGATGCAACCCGATGATGTTCGTAAGATTGCAAAAGCATCCAATTTTCCAAAGGTGTGATGTCTCAGATTTCTGTATCCATTTTAGGCTCCTAGACGTGACATTTGAGAGTTGGAAGGGCGGGAGAGGCATTTGAGTGTTTGAAACCCGAGTTAGATAGATTTGACTATGAATCGGACGACTTCAATCTGATTCATACTTTGGATTGATTGGATTTAAAAATCGGTGAAAGCCATTTGAATCGGAATGTATCATTGAATTAGCAATTTTTTAATTTTTATCTATTAAACTGAAAAAAAAAGGCTCTCCTTAATCCTAAAAACTAATCACTAGGTGCCACATGCACTTACTTTCTTTTTATCTTTTGTCTTTTATCAAGTTTTCATCTATACTTTCTAATTTCCTAACTTCCTTCAGGCTTCAAGTTTCTCCTTTTTTATTTAACAAAGTTACAATTTTTAATTCTCAAAAACACTGTTTAAAGCTTAAACTCACAATGTCTAATTTTCAAATACATGAATTTTGTTTAATTCAAAATATTGTAATGTTTTTGGGTAGGATTTAAGATTTTTATTGGTAGATACAATTGAGATGGAATATTTTGTTTAATAAAGAACAAATATATTTTTAATAGTTCTTTTTTTTTTTTGTATAAGTAGGAGGTCTTGAACTTGGGACCTCTCACTTACACACCCTCCCCCCATACCACTCAACCCATCCCTCACCCCTAATAGAATTTATTTGTTTGAACTTATAATTTTAAAAAATTATGTGTGAAAGTTCAAGTTCTTTGAAAATATTAAATTTTTTATCATATAAAGTTTTAAATTAGTCCATTGAATGTCTTATTTCGCGATTATATATATATTTATATAATTTTTTAAAAAAAATTCATTGAATCGGGAACTGAATTGGTCCGATTGGTTGACCCGTGATTCAAACACCTCTCCGATTCAACAACAACAACCTTTTGTTGCCACAGTTCAGGTTTGAATCAAAATCGAACCAGAATTGGACCAACCTTTTTATTGAATCTGATAATAATCAAATTTAGAGAACTGAAACCATCACTAAAAGCTTGGCTAAAGATTTTGGTTCAAGTTCTTAAAAAAATTGGAGTTGGAACCGAAACCAGTGATTGTGGTGTGGTTTGAACTATCTATTAAAAATTTGTAAAAAAAAAAACCAAATCAACTTTTTTTAATATAAAGTGAAACAGTATTTGGTATTATTTAATTGGTATTTTTTGATATGATTGGTATTATATTTCTTTTCCTTATTTAGTAATAATATCACAAAATTTTGAATTCTTTTGTCTAAATTCATTGACATTGGTTTCCCTTTATTCTGAACAGAATCAACTTTATAACTATGCTTAACTAAGTATAATTGGGAGGAACTGAAATCACAATCAGAATTCAAAAGGAACTAAAACTTGAAATAGAGTTTAACTGTAACTATAACTGTTAGGTTCTATTCCACTTTTTCTTTTTCTTTTTCTATTTTTCGAAGGCATATCCCACCTTTCAAAGAAATTGAAAATGGTGGCTTTCAAAATAAACCATATTTTCCCTATTAATAATTAGTTTTTTGGTATCTAATCTAATTGGATCCTAAGAATTATTGGTCTACAATTTAAAATTGAGGATCTAGCAAGGTAACATAGTTCTACAGGCTCAAAATGCCAAAAAATCACAAAATTGAAGAGTGAAAGTGACAATTCATGAATCATAACACTTAATAGAAGTTGATTGTCACATTTTTTTATCTTACATACAGTCGATATTCGTGGAATAAATCAAGAAATTTCGTAATCCTTCGAATGCGCACTGATATAAGGGTTGAAACCCGACCTCCCGCTGGCTCGCTCTATCCACATGAATATATTAATTTAGCCCGCGTATGATTGATTTCGTTTCGAGTATTCAAACCTTAATTATTATTTTTTTAAATTTTACGTCCAGAGTATAAGTGGAACCATAGAATTGGTCGCCAGTCCCCATCTTAAACAAGGAAAAATGGCCAATTTTATCCCTAAATTGTTTGTTAGTACCGATTTAGTCCCTAACTTTTATTTCGGATCAATTTGATACTTGAACTTATTTCGCAGTTCCAATTAAGGACATTTGCGGTGGCATCACTACCTAAAAACTGATCTAGCTCCTAATTGACTAATTAAACAGGGGTATTATCACAAAACTGTAATTAAACAAGTAAATTGTATAAAAAATCACCAAATAAAAATTTTAAATCAAGTAAAAAATTACCAGATAAAACTTTTTAAAAGTTTAATATTTTGATTTTTTAAGCAATTTACTTGATTTATTATAACCCCATAAGTGATGTTCCCAAAATACCATTGTTTGGTTGGTCAGTTAAGAGCCAGATTAGTTTTAGGTGGTGAAACCGCTACGGAAATCCTTAATTGGAACTGCAAAATATGTTCACGTATCAAATTGGTTAGGAATAAAAGTTAAGGACTAAATCAGCACTAATGAAAAGTTTAAGGATGAAATTGGCTATTTTCCCTCGTAAACAAAATTAGTCTAAATGCTACTGGAAGCTACTAGTAATAATGGTTCTTTTGAAAGAGCGGTTCGAAACATTTATCGCCGCGAAATTGGCTGGAAAATTAATCATCCAATTAGCAACGCGTCAGGAACTGACAGGGCAAGGGGGTTGTGTTGTGTATATATACATGAAGATCGTGATGATTTCTGATTCTTTGTTGGAAGTGAAATTTGGCGAAAGCCAAGGGAGGGAAGGAAAGAAAGAAAGAAAGAAAGAAAGAAAGAAAGAAGGAGAATTACTGGAAATTGTTTGTTTGTTAGTTTGTTAGACAAGGAGATAAGCAATGGGGGGATGTTTTTCTGATGTGAAAGGAGGGCAACAAGCTGTCGGAGGAGGTGGAATTGTGGGCCACCTGGGGGCCCAGGGTTTTGGTGGTGCTGGAAGCGCAGCCGGGGCCGCCGCCTCCGGGCACAATGATGCTGTGGAATTTTTCTTCCAGACTAAAGGTGTCCAAGCCCTTTACACGAAACTCGAGGTCTGTACTAGTACAATTATCCCCACCAAATAAAAAAAGAAAAAAATGAGGGTTAAAACTTAACTGTGGTCAACATGAGAGCAATAGTCTAAACCCTTGTTCAGAATTGAATTGTCTCCGTCAAACGTTGTACTTACAGGAATTGTTTATGCTGTCTGACTTTTCGAGTCGTCTATTTGTTTAATGGTCTTTTATTTTTTGTTTTCATTGTTTGCAATATTTGAGTTTTTCTTTCCGATATGTATACTTTGTTTCAAAATTCTTTTCAAGAATATTGAATTATGCTGACTAGTGAGCAAGGTACAGTTTAGTTTCAAAACTTCGAGATGAGGAAAAAGATTTAAAAAAAAAGGGCTTTGAGAATGAGTATGATTTTCAAGATACAGGTAAGCACTTGTTGAAAGTCAAGATACTCGCCTTCAATAGACTATTGTGAAAAAGAGAACTAAAATCTAAGTGATATTTGAGATGAAAAGTGTGAGAAAAGATGACAGGTTGATTATTAGTGAGCCAGCAAATCATGATATAAGATTGAAAGAGAAGGATATGATAATTGTGGGAGTTCTACTTTTTAACTTGTTGAAAGTGAAAAATCTTGCGCTCAATAGACAAATGTGATTAAGGAAATCTATATGGGAAAACAACAATAGGCTCAAATGGGGTCATCACGGGGCATAATAAAAAATATTTGCTGCCCTAATTTGGTTCCATTATTTTGGACTAGTAGGACGATGCCTTGTGATTGCTCAAACTGAATTGTAGTGCTATAAGTTGATTGTTCGCTCCATCCACATTAAATTCTTAGAAGTTTAACTTGGGGTTGTTGGGTGAGTTTTTCTTTTGGTTGATTCTGGTGAGAAATTGTAAAATATTTTGGTATATTAACTTGTTCCTTATTTGTCTTGAAGAATGACCACCAGAACAGGAGTTTCTTTTGTGCTTGTGTGGTGACAAAATCAAGGGTGGAGTGTTTGGATAGGAAATTATCTCAAATAATATTTTGCTTGTATCATAAACACATTTTCTAAGCCAACTTTTTATATTCCCAACTACCTTTTTATCTCACATACATCATATTACAAAAAGTGCTACAGTAATTATTCCAAATAAAATAATACTCTATCCAAACAAACTTAGATCATAATTGTTGATTTTAAATAATACTCTCACATACTGGCCTGAAAACAAAGCTAAAAAGTGGAGTTAGATTATAATTGTTGATTTTATAGCGCCATTCAGCCATAAGGACAAAAGAATATGGTGTATTCCATGCCATGCTTAGTTGTTTTCTTATTTATGTATTTTGTCAGCAGTATCTTCTTCATATTCATGCAACCACACAGTGAATTCAGGTAGTAAATCTGATTTCTGATCTTTTGTCATGTTTCAAAATCATAGTATTGCCTTTATAAATATGCAAAAATGGAATGGAATGGAATTTGTTGGATTATAATCTAGAGTACATGGAAATGTAGGAAACTGTCCCTGTTTATCCTTTAGGATTAAGGATATTACCCTCAGGTAGAGCATATAAAAGGATTAATCATATATCTGGCTATATTCAATGCTTTCATGTGATGAATAATTTTACCTGACAAAGGTTCAATTGACATTGGCATCTCATTTTGACATGCATATTACCATCAGCAACTTACTCGTCGATAGTTGAAGTATCACAATATGTCACTATCAGTATTCATAATTTAGTTGAGAATGGACAGATGGTAATTATTGTCACTGCTTCCTTAAATGCAACAAAACATGTTTCTCTTCCTTCCACAAAATGAAACAAAGGCCTTGAAAAGTTCGTGATTATTTTGACTTTGAAGTTGTCCAATGACTGAAATTTGTCTTAATCTATAAGAAATAGCATATATCTGGCAAAGAAACAAGTGGTTATAAATCTGATTCTTGGATGGTTAAAGAAATTTGAATCCATAAAAATCGTTATTTTGCAAATTATTACTACACAATGTACTATTTGAACATGTATGAATCATTGAAAAACTGCTGTCCTAACATTGTTGATACCGACTAATTTTGAATATTTTGTTGGAAACAGGTTTTACATTTAATTTGATCCGTAAACTGGTATTTAGATCTTGCTGTATATGTTGCATACTTAAAAGTATTTAGTTATGGAATTTCTAATACTTCTTGGGAAAGGGTAAAAATCAAGTCACTCTAGATTGACAACAAGGATTACAAGTCACTAGAAAAGGAATGGAGGTTCTTATCTGGCTTGTATTTGCACAGAATGGAATAGGAATTATCTTTGGCGTCATTTTTGGTGATACTCATCCAGGGTCTTGTTCCTTCTTCCATTCCTGTGAACCATATGATCCTGGAGGTTTTACTAGAAATTATTATTGCATTGTTGAAACAATGGGTCAATTTAGTTAGTTGTCCCATTATTAAGCAGTTGCAGTAAGTTATCTCATAGTGGATTTACAGTTGGGCCAATGTCTTTCTATATTGCGAACAGTAGAAGAAGAACGCTTACCAAAAATGTATTCTTGTTTGCAATGGTTTCAGTATGTGGAAATATGTCTTGCGATGGAAACCTTATTTATTCTGAAGAGACATGCTATTGCCAATATTCCTCAGAAAGTGGCCATAAAACAACAGATGGTGGTCCTTACATTGTGGGGCCATTAATCATGCAATGTTGTTGACCATCTATCATATGATGCGGTTTCTTACAGCATTATTATCATAAAAGTTGCTTGCTTCTGAAAACTCATCCTTTTTCTAGGATGGTTCAACATTAAAAGTAGTTTTCCTTCAAAAAAAAGGCAGGACACCTATCTTTTTTATAATCTGGAGAACTATTGCTATTACAATTACTAGTACTTGTTAGTTAAGCAATGGACCCATGAAAAAATGCTCCAAGTTTATAATGCATGGGGTTGAAAGGTGACTACAATTTTTAGACTGTTGAAAATATGACAAACTCAGATGATCAAGCTATTTTCTGATTTTGGAATCCGTCTGCTGACAATAGGCAAAATACAACAGTTGGAAGTTGATTTTTGTATAGCTTTACTAGTAAATATATCTGAACCAGTTCTCTCTCCATATTAGTATCATTCTTGTTTGTATTTTATATTTGTTTATAGAAGGATCCTACTTGATTTTGTTGTCCATCACATAGACAGTTGGTTTAACTGAGTTTGCTACTTGCAGTTGTCTGTGTCAGCTTCAAAGTTACGTGATCGTGATATTATCTCAAAGGTATGCACATCATGTTGAATTTGGCCATGTAAATCTCTCTCTCTCTGTACTTGTGTTTCTTTGTTTGCATGATGTACATGTACATATATGTATAATATTTTGTTGGTCATCAATTTTCCTCTGGCTATAAATAATCAAGAGACCATTATATGTATCCCCACCTAAGCTGTAGAGTAACAAGTAATTGGTCAGGTTACACATTTAAATTCAGTCTCATGTTTAATGGATTTCTGTTTAAGTCCAGTTATTGCATTGACTTTTCTGGATTTAAAATTTGAGACTAACTGTTGAAGATATAAGAGTTTGTTTGGGAAGTTTACTTATCAAGTGCTTCTCTAGCTATGTAAATAGTTTTCCTCTAAAAGTTATGGAAGCCTGCTCTACTGCTTGTCATGTGGAAATTTCAGAAACTAAGGAAAGAATCTGGATTCAGCAATTCCAAACTTTGGAATTTTAGAGTTGCAAGATTTTCAAGTTACTTTTGAGATCTTTGTGTTTTCAAGAACTTCATTTCATTCCACTCATCCACTAATAAGCCAGTATTTGTTGTCAGCTTTCAGGTCTTATTGGCACCTCTGCTGGTGCTCTAGTACTGTAATCTTATTACTTGCCTATCGAAATCTTGGTCTTTCAAATTTAAGCATCTTACAAATGAATGTTGTTTTCTACCTGGCAACAGAGCGATCCAATGGCTGTGGTTTATGCAAAGAAAAGGAATGGAACCCTTGAAGAACTTGGTCGAACAGAAGTGATT
>NW_020862364.1:0-40929 GCF_003713205.1 Coffea eugenioides | reverse complement strand
TCGAGTTAAAAGCAGTCTTGGGTATGTCCTTCTCCAAAATCCTTAACTGATAATAACCCTGTATCAAATCTAACTTCGAGAATACTACCGCCCCTTGCAATTGGTCAAATAACTCTTCAATGTGGGCAGTGGGTATTTATTCTTAATGGTGACCTCATTCAAGCCTCTATAGTCTACACATAGTCTCAAACTCCCGTCCTTTTTCTTAACAAACAAAACTGGGGCTCCCCACGGCGAATCACTTTCCCGTATAAAATTCCGCTCTAACAAGTCTTGTAGTTGCAATTTCAACTCCTTCAATTCGGCTAGGGCCATTCGATATGGCGTTCTAGAAATAGGGGTTACTCCCGGAGTTACATCGATCTTAAAGGCTATTTCCCGTTCCGGGGGTAGGGACTCCAAGATTACATCGTATCCCTTAATCGTCAAACCTATCAAATCGGCCCATAATTTTCGTTCTCCAATCCAGATTTAACAATCTTTATACACCAAATTAGCAATTAGACTTTGATCCCCAGTAGGCGTTTTAACCTCTAGATCATATGGTAACTTAATTGGTTTCATGTCTATCCCACTCATGAAGTTAGGGTTTACAAAAGAATGTGTAGCACCTGGATCAATTAAAACCCTAGCAAACGGTGAAAGATTGGGATTGTACCTTCTACCACATCAGTTGCCTCAGGAACTTGTTGGTAATCCAGTGCATAAACCCTGGCCGGTACTTTCGGTCGGCTCCCTCCGGCACTAGTTTGCTTAGAGGCTGACTTTTCCGGTCTCTGGGTATCATCTCCCGCCTTCAGTTTGTTTGGGCAATTTGCGAGTTGATGCTCGGTACTACCGCAGGCCAAGCACTTCCCAGACTTCCTCCAACAGTCACTTTCAGAATGGTTGAATTTTCCGCAGTACCCACACGTAACTTGAGGGGTCACCGCTGATCCACTGGAAGGTGCTCTCGTAGCCTGTGTCAATCCACTACGGCCTCTTCTAGATAAAGGCCCTCTCGAAGCTCCAGCAGTCCTTGGTCCTCCCGCTCCTCTTCCCATCTTGGAAGGCTGTGCACTTTTACTAGCTTGTCCAGAGGTATGGCTAGAAAAGTTTCTTTTCCTATTGTGAAAGTCTCTCACTGGCAATCTTGCACTCTCAACCTTCTGTGCCTTCTCTAAAGCTTCAAAAAATGTAGAGATTTGGGCTGCGGCCAGGCCCTCTTATATCTCCACATTAAGTTCCTGAACAAACCGTCTAATCCTTTTTCGCTCATTGGTCACCAATTCGGGAGCGTACTTTGAAAGCTTAGTAAACTTTCCTTCATACTCAGCTACGCTAAGAGCTCCCTGTTTTAGCTTGATAAATTCATCCTCCCTCTTCTCTTGGATTAAGGGTGAAAGAAACTTTTCCTTAAATTCCCTTGTGAAATTCTCCCAAGTCCAAGGGGTCTGAGTTCTTTCCCATTTTCCTTTTATCAGATCCCACCAAGGACGGGCTACTCCCTCAAATTGGAAAGCAGCGAAATTCACTCCCCTATCTTCAGTGTAGTCTAAGCAGCGAATATGTCGGTCATCCGTTCTATCCAATTCTCCGCTGCCTCAGGATCAGGTTCGCCAAGGAACTTAGGCGGGTTAAATTTTAAGAACCTCTCTAAGGCTCTATCCTCTCCTCTTCTTGACCCCTCAGGTTGGATGAACGGTCCCAGTCTTGTCTATCAGCTAAGCGCTCTAGATATCAGTCCATGCCGTTTAAGGAAGTAGCCACTTGATTACCCTCAATATTTTCCTGGCCCTGGGTCCGGTCCAGTTGCGACTCCCTGGTCATTTTCCCTGTGGTTGGGCCGGCTCCTAGTCCCTCGCCACGTCTCGATCCCTTCTTAGCCCTTCCCATAACCTAGTGCGTGGAGCCTAGTGCAAGATTAATAAATAAATTATGTGATGCAGAGTAAGAGAGGCAGGAACCAACAAGAACAGACATTGAAATTAATAATTTATAGCATTCATTGTAGCATATCAATTTCATACAATTAGCTAAGTCATGGGGTAGGTCACAAAAATATAGCACTGACAGGTGCCCACAGATAGTACTTTAGGTCACAAAGACAAAGTAAAGGAGCAAAGTGCTCAAAAATAAGCCACACAGTCATGCAAAAATCTATTGCCTCAGCACTAGCATCAACTCTCAGCTAATTCTACGCTATGACTGGTCAAAAGAGTCAAAAGAGTGGTCAAACTGCCTAGACCTAAGTCCACAGTCTAGGACTATACAGGAGAAACTCGCTCCTCAGTAGTCCTGAGCTAGTGACACTCATCGCCTCATCCACTAACCTATTGGCATCAGCGACGATATCGGAAGCCCGACTACGGACCTCCTCTCTCAACCTAGTAAGCTGAGCCCTAGTGCTCCGGAGCTCCTCATTAACCACAGCAGATGTGGCCACCTCACCCTCGATCACCTCCTCGAGCTCGGCAATCCGCTCACCCTGAGCGCTAACCATCTGTCTAAGCTCGTCCACCTCTGCCTGAAGATCCCTGTTAAGATCCAATAGCTGAGGACGCTCGTCATCCAGAGCAAGCACAAGGTGGTTCGGGTAAGCAAAGGTAACCCTACACGCACATCGGGGATATCTGTTAGATGGGGAATAGCGCACTCGAGCTCCCCCAACTAGAGCCCGGTAGTAGATAGGCCTAGGAGGCACTATATGGCCATTCGCATGGCCATTCCCATCAGCTGCTGGAACTCCATTTCCGTTTTCCATCCCTGCAAAATAATAGCACTTTTCGGGTTAGAAATTTAAATCACTATCTAGTTCGGATATCCTGTAATGCATGCTTACTTATTCACTAATTCGTCTCCAAGTTTCACTCGAGGTAAAACTAACTTAGTTGCTAGTTCGCCCCGAGTATCATTTTAGGTATGACTAAGTCATCCTATATCGAGTCTTAAAGGTAGAGTATCTAATATGTCTCCCATATAGATCTCTAACCTAGCGCTCTGATACCAACTGTGACGCCCCACTTCTCCCTAAGGCGAATCAAAGGGTATCCGCGGGACGCCTGCCTAGCTCTCGCCAGGACTCAAGCCAAATCATTCAAGCTTATTATCGAACTACACAACACAAGTAAATAACTTAAGTACAGTAAATGCGGAAGCGTTCAAGCTTATCAATAGTCATCCATTATCCATAATTACTTATCAAGCTTATCAATAGTCTATAAATATTTCCCAAAATTACTTTCCTCGGTTCCAATCGAGGATTCCAATAACTAACTTCTTCAAACAATTGGAATTCCTTAATTATCAATCTAGTCATCCGTACTTGACGACTCAAAGCGTCAGCCACTACATTAGCTTTCCCTGAATGGTACTTAATCGTGCAGTCATAGTTTTCCAAAAATTCCATCCATCTACGTTGCCTCAGATTCAGCTCCTTTTGAGAAAATAAGTACTTAAGGCTTTTGTGGTCTGTTAAAATCTCAAATATCACTCCGTACAGATAATGCCTCCATTTCTTCAAAGCAAAGACCACAACCGCTAACTCCAAATCATGAGTCGGGTAATTCCCTTCATGCGGTTTCAATTTCCTAGAGGCATATGCTATTACTTTGTCGTTTTGCATTAAAACACATCCCAGTCCTTCCTTAGATGCATCTGTGTAAACCACAAAACTATCCTTTCCATTTGGCAGAGCTAACACAGGCGCTCTTGTCAACCGTCTTTTCAACTCCTGAAAACTTTCTTCACATTTAGAACTCCATAGAAACTTCCCATTCTTCTTGGTCAATTCAGTCATGGGTCCAGTAATTCTAGAGAAATCTTTAATAAATCTCCAGCAGTACCCTGCTAATCCAATAAAACTCCGAACCTCGGTAGGATTTTCCGGTCATTTCCATTTTGAAACAGCCTCCACTTTAGTTGGATCCACTTTAATCCCATCCTTAGAAATTATGTCTCCCAAGAAAGTCACTTCTTTTAACCATAACTCACACTTGCTAAATTTAGCATATAATTGATGTTCCCTCAAAGTTTGCAAAACGATTCTCAAATGCTTCTCATGATCCTTCACATTCTTAGAATACACCAATATATCATCAATGAACACTACCACGAATTGATCTAGATAGGGTTTAAAGACCCTATGCATTAAATCCATAAAAGCAGCAGGTGCATTCGTTAACCCAAACGGCATCACGGTAAATTCAAAATTACCATATCTCGAGTTAAAAGCAGTCTTGGGTATGTCCTTCTCCAAAATCCTTAACTGATAATAACCCTGTATCAAATCTAACTTCGAGAATACTACCGCCCCTTGCAATTGATCAAATAACTCGTCAATGTGGGGCAGTGGGTATTTATTCTTAATGGTGACCTCATTCAAGCCTCTATAGTCTACACATAGTCTCAAACTCCCGTCCTTTTTCTTAACAAACAAAACTGGGGCTCCCCACGGCGAATCACTTTCCCGTATAAAATCACGCTCTAACAAGTCTTGTAGTTGCAATTTCAACTCCTTCAATTCGGCTAGGGCCATTCGATATGGCGTTCTAGAAATAGGGGTTACTCCCGGAGTTACATCGATCTTAAAGGCTATTTCCCGTTCCGGGGGTAGGGACTCCAATTCCTCAAGAAAAACATCAGGGAAGTCTTTCACTACAGGCACGTCCTCCAAATTCACGTTATCACTAGGAGTGTTAATAAGAAAAACCAAATACCCTTGAGCTCCGTTACTTAATAATTTTCTAGCCCGAATTCCTGAAATAAGTGCAGACGAAACTAATTTACCCCTTACATCCAGTTTCAGGGTTGCTTCTCCTGGAATGCGCAACTCTACAATCTTCGTTCTACAGTTTAACTGAGCAGTATAACGGGCTAACCAATCCATCCCCAAGATTACATCGTATCCCTTAATCGTCAAACCTATCAAATCGGCCCATAATTTTCGTTCCCCAATCCAGACTTCACAATCTTTATACACCAAATTAGCAATTAGACTTTGATCCCCAGTAGGCGTTTTAACCTCTAGATCATATGGTAACTTAATTGGTTTCAAGTCTATCCCACTCATGAAGTTAGGGTTTACAAAAGAATGTGTAGCACCTGGATCAATTAAAACCCTAGCAAACGGTGAAAGATTGGGATTGTACCTTCTACCACCTCAGTTGCCTCAGGAACTTGTTGGTAATCCAGTGCATAAACCCTGGCCGGTACTTTCGGTCGGCTCCCTCCGGCACTAGTTTGCTTAGAGGCTGACTTTTCCGGTCTCTGGGTATTACCTCCCGCCTTCAGTTTGTTTGGGCAATTTGCGAGCTGATGCTCGGTACTACCGCAGGCCAAGTACTTCCCAGACTTCCTCCAACAGTCACTTTCAGAATGGTTGAATTTTCCGCAGTACCCACACGTAACTTGAGGGGTCACCGCTGATCCACTGGAAGGTGCTCTCGTAGCCTGTGTCAGTCCACTACGGCCTCTTCTAGATAAAGCCCCTCTCGAAGCTCCAGCAGTCCTTGGTCCTCCCGCTCATCTTCCCATCTTGGAAGGCTGTGCACTTTTACTAGCTTGTCCAGAGGTATGGCTAGAAAAGTTTCTTTTCCTATTGTGAAGTCTCTCACTGGCAATCTTGCACTCTCAACCCTCTGTGCCTTCTCTAAAGCTTCAAAAAATGTAGAGATTTGGGCTACGGCCAAGCCCTCTTATATCTCCACATTAATTTCCTGAACAAACCGTCTAATCCTTTTTCGCTCATTGGTCACCAATTCGGGAGCGTACTTTGAAAGCTTAGTAAACTTTCCTTCATACTCAGCTACGCTAAGAGCTCCCTGTTTTAGCTTGATAAATTCATCCTCCCTCTTCTCTTGGATTAAGGGTGAAAGAAACTTTTCGTTAAATTCCCTTGTGAAATTCTCCCAAGTCCAAGGGGTCTGAGTTCTTTCCCATTTTCCTTTTATCAGATCCCACCAAGTACGGGCTACTCCCTCAAATTGGAAAGCAGCGAAATTCACTTGCCTATCTTCAGTGTAGTCTAAGCAGCGAATATGTCGGTCATCCGTTCTATCCAATTCTCCGCTGCCTCAGGAATAATAGCACTTTTCGGGTTAGAAATTTAAATCACTATCTAGTTCGGATATCCTGTAATGCATGCTTACTTATTCACTAATTCGTCTCCAAGTTTCACTCGAGGTAAAACTAACTTAGCTGCTAGTTCGCCCCGAGTATCATTTTAGGTATGACTAAGTCATCCTATATCGAGTCTTAAAGGTAGAGTATCTAATATGTCCCCCATATAGATCTCTAACCTAGCGCTCTGATACCAACTGTGACGCCCCACTTCTCCCTAAGGCGAACCAAAGGGTATCCGCGGGACGCCTGCCTAGTTCTCGCCAGGACTCAAGCCAAATCATTCAAGCTTATTATCGAACTACACAACACAAGTAAATAACTTAAGTACAGTAAATGCGGAAGCGTTCAAGCTTATCAATAGTCATCCATTATCCAACCCGCACGTCGGGTATTCAAAATATATCATGAATCCCAACTATACATTACGCCCCAAAAGTTACATTTCAATTCCACAAGTACAATCCAAAACCAAGGGATATAGCCAAAATGTAATAGAAATCCTAAATAAAAACACATCAGGAGGGTTTCCCCAGTACACCTCCGAGTTCAAACCTGTTAAGGAAAACAAATCTACAGGGTGAGCAAAATGCTCGTGAGGCCAAGAACACACATGTAAGCACGTAGTCCAGATAACAGTCCCAAATAACAGTCCAAGAGATAATTACAAGTAATTAATAAAGCCAGTGAAAGTAAGCAGAAACACTTCAAGGATATAGTAGCTCTCAGGAGCTAAATTCCACTTGCTTTGCCAGTTCATTCGTATATCTCCCCGCGATGACTCTCCGTCGACCAGGTTGATATTTCCAAACCGTAGATCACCACTTACTTCTCATCCGTCCACCCTACACCACTTCGGGCCCGCACGACATTTATAAGGCTATACTCTACGAGTATGCCAAGCAAGATCTCTCAAATAGATCAAGCTTATCATGTGATTCTCATGGCTCACCAAGGTTCCCGACCAAACCCATGCCGGCTCGAGTTCCAAGGTCGGCCTATGAGTTTGGGCGTCCCCCATGTATCATGTAAGTGTCGAGGAGATTCACTCCAGCGACGTATGCAGCCATAGCATACCATGTCATGTAATAAAGCATTCGACAAGTTTAAACATGTATTTCAGGTCATGTAAACCAGGCAAAACATGCTAAGCATGAGTCATTTGTTTCAAATGAGAACGAGTACGATAAAATACACACTCGACTCCATTTTCAAAACCAAGTAGGCTAAGCATGTAATCAGGTAAGCCAAGCACGAATCAAGTCCAAAGAGTACAAGTATTCATACACTTGACACTCACCAAGTATTAAGTGCAAGTAGGGTCAATGAAAGTTCAAGCGTTTACCGTGGGATCCTCTTGAAGGTCTTCGTGTGCGCCTGAGCAATTAATAGTGAATTATTATTCACACAACCCAATTATCGAGAAATAATTCGTGCACTATAATAATCTACGGAATTTCGTGAAAAGGAACCTTAATTACTTGTAAATCGAGGTTCGAGTGACGTTTCATAAAGTACAGGAGCATTTGGGTTTTTATCTTGGAAATCGAGGTTAAAACGTTTGCATAATGTCGAAAGAATAAAGAGTTCTTGGAAACTCTATTTCCTTGAAAGTTGGGAAATTTCAGTTTTGATATGGATCTTTGAAAAATCGTATCTCACTCGATACAAGTCTAAAATTGGAAAACTTTATACGGTTGGAAACCTCTTGGAAAGTAATAAAAGTTCTTAGAAGACACTTTTCCACGAATCTAAGTGAAAAGTACTCAAAAATGAGCTTGAAATCACTGTTCCAGAATGTTCAGGATTGAGCTGCGGTTGGTTTTTCACTAATTTTGGAAATTCGGAAGAATTCACTCGTTCCAAACCAGCCCTTGAAATTTATAACTCAATTAGAGGTGCAAGTAAGGTTTAGGACGAAACAAGCAGATCGAGAATCGGAGTTTCGAGCACCGAGATACGGTAGCTCAATGTTGGGGAAAATTCGAGACTGTTGAACAAATTCCAGATTTGGGTTTCTGACTTTGGATCTTTAGTTAAGTGTCGAAACGGACTTGAATTGGTATCAAATTTGGTAGTATAATACTCCTATATGAAGGGTATCTCTCTATCAAATTTCATGGAAAAATACCTTCGGGAAGGTGGTTAACCAATCAACCAAAATTTTGAAATTACTAAGGCAAAACTGCCTTTAGCTCCATTTCTCTCCGTTTCCAAACATTCGGCTAAGGAAAACCTCCAAACATGGTTCATTTGTGCAGGAAAGGTCTAAGGAACATACATGGTACATTTGGTAGGTGTTTAGCACCAAGAAATTCATTTAGTAAGACCACAACAAGTCTCACATCAAATCTGTCCAAATCCAAGGGTTTTCAAGAACAAGGCAGTCACCTTATTTTGATCATGACTCACTCAATTTAACTCAGAATTGAGCATGGTTGATAGTGTTGGAAAATGCATTCGTAGGACTAAAATTTCACAAGAGAAAACGTTTTGAAATTCAGTACACAACTAGCTCGAAATCGAGTTTCAAATCACAGCTTCTGTATTTCATTCCAGCAGAACAGAGAAACAGAACAGCGGAGTTCAAAAGAGTCACACACATGGAACTAGAATGTACATTTTATTCCGTTGCAAAGGTGGGAATGTCTAGTTTCAAATGCCACTGATGACACTTGATTTGGACGTCGGAGCACGGAGTTATGGACGGAATACGAACACTGGTCTGAGCATTACGGGAACAGTTTTCCAGCTTGACTAGTTTCACAAAGAAATTCATTTGCCCAACCAAACCTCAATATTTTCCAATGAAAATTTTTACACAACTAATACAACACATAAACATCATATTAAAGCCATTAGATCATCAAAATTTGGCCTTAAAATAACCGAACAAGGCAGGGGCAAAATCAGAAATTTCTATCCCATGAGTTCCTTGAAGTTTCTACTAATTATACGCCATTAATCCACCATTTCAAACATTAAACCAACATTATAAACATCATCAAGCATGAAATCAGCCTCCAAGACAAGGGTGGGAGTTCATAGAGCCCACCCATTTCATTTTTACACCAAAAACAAGCTACCCACAAGAATATTTAAACTCATAAGTGTAATTTAACTTCCAAAGGACAAGAATTTTAGAGTGGATCAATACCTACTTTGGTTGATGAACAAGTCAGAAATTTCGACCCCTCCTTGCTCCTAAGTGAACCGTGAAAAGCTCCCCCTTTTTTAGCTAGATATGATCCCCAAGTCTTAAGCTAAGTAGTGTTAAAATTTGAGAGGATTTGGTAGTGATTTGAGCAAGATTTTGGAGTGAAAAGTTGAAGAACTTCGGTTGTTTCTTTGCAGCTTGCTGGCCGGCCAAGAGAGCTAGGAGAATGAGATGTTTGGTCTGACTTTTTGGCTTACAAAGGAAGCTTAAGGATTAAGAGTTTAGGTGCGCAAAAGTCAACCGCAAATAGTGCGCATACGCGCGTGTTTTGTGCTCGATTCCTTTCGAGTTTATTTTGCCAGTGCACTAAACCTCGAAGGCACTTATATTCATATAAATATTATTCACTCTTAATTGTCCCAAATTAATGGTCTAAAGTCCCTCAATTAAGCGTGCGCGTGAAAACGCGTATTTCCAATTTAGGCGCGATAAAGTGAAATCTTCGAGAAATTCTTGTAACGATCGTACCACTAACTATCACTTGAGTACTTAAACCTAGAATTACCTATTTTAGGACCATTGTACATGTCTCCAAGTTTTGAACTTATTGTACTCCCAAATGGCTAAAGTTTTCAAACACGTTTTCACTATCTTCATTAATCGAGCTTCCAAAAAAAATTAATTTTTGAAACGAGTCACTTTAAAAATATAATGAAGTCATAACTCCATGTATTTAAGTCTAATAAGGCTAGAAAATAATAATCGAAGCAAATATTTGAATAAATAATTAAATGAGCAAAAATAGGAGTCGAAAAATAATAATTTTACGAGTCCTCACAACTGCATATTATTTCGTTCATGATTATTTTTTTATGGATGTGATAAATTTTAGTTTAGTTAATCTAAATTTGTGTTGAGAATCACCTAAGTGCTTGAATCTAAAATAAGTAATATTCATAAAATTAGGTACAAATATGTCCACGGATCTCGCATTGGTGATTCTGTTTTATTGGGGAGGAAAAATAGTAGAAATCGAAGGAACATTTTCATATGATCCTCCGAGATGCAAAAAAGCCATTTTAGTAAAAAATAGCATAGGTCATTTCAAGCTGGTTGATAAAGTGTACACTTACATGGGCCTAGATTGAACTGCGTTCAATTTAAATCTGTGGCAAAAACAAAATTGTATATTTTTAACTTAATTTTTGCTTAAAAGCATAATACATTTTAGGACCATTTCTTTTGTTTAGGGTCATCAATTATGATTTAGGGTTTATAAATTAGGGTTCAAGTTTTTTGAATTAGGATTTCAGCTTTATAAATTAGTATTTAAGATTTATTAATTTGGATTTAGGGTTTATAAATTAGGGTTTTGACTTTATAAATTAGAGTTTAAGATTTATAAATTTGGATTTAGGCTTTATAAATTAGGGTTTAGGCTTTATAAATTAGTATTTTTGATTTATAAATTGGATTAAGGGTTTATAAATTACAATTTAGGGTTTATAAATTAAAGTTCAAGTTTTATAAATTAGGATTTTAGCTTTATAAATTAGTATTTAAGATTTAGTAATTTGGATTTTGAACTTATAAATTAGGATTTTGACTTTATAAATTAGAGTTTAAGATTTATAAATTTGGATTTAGGATTTATAAATTAGTGTTTAGGCTTTATAAATTAGGGTTTTCAATTTATAAATTTGGATTAAGGGTTTATGAATAATGACTTAGGGTTTATAAATTAGGGTTCAAGTTTTATGCATTAGGATTTCAGCTTTATAAATTAGTATTTAAGATTTATTAATTTGGATTTAGGGTTTATAAATTAGGATTTTGATTTTATAAATTAGAGTTTAAGATTTATAAATTTGGATTTAAGATTTATAAATTAGGGTTTAGGCTTTATAAATTAGGGTTTTTGATTTATAAATTTGGATTAAGGGTTTATAAATTACGATTTAGGGTTTATAAATTAGGGTTCAAATTTTATGAATTAGGATTTCAGCTTTATAAATTAGTATTTAAGATTTATTAATTTGGATTTAGGGTTTATAAATTAGGATTTTGACTTTATAAATTCGAGTTTAAGATTTATAAATTTGGATTTAGGATTTATAAATTAGGGTTTAGATTTTATAAAGTAGGGTTTACGATTTATAAATTTGGAATTAGGGTTTAGTTATTATATTTTAGGGTTTCATTAAAAAAAATTGATCTATGCATGTGGCTATTAGAAAGCTCGCCGCATGCACTATTGCATGCGACGAAGCATATTCAAAAAAAAAGTGAAAACAAAATTTTCCTTCTCAATCGCAAAAGAAAAATGGAAAAGGAAATTGGTTTTTTTAATAGCCGATAATTTCATTTGTGGAGACCCTTCAATTATCACACAACACCACTTCTCCGATTTTTTCTCTCATTTGCATTATTTTTGGAAATTCACCATTTTATTGCACCGACCGTTTATTTTGAAGCCACCGTTTATTTTGAACCCAACAAAATAAATGGTCAGTGAGATAAAACTCAAGCAAAACAAACTAAATGGTTATTGGAATAAAACCCAAACCCAATAAAATAAACAATTGGTTGGATAAAACCCAAACCTAATATATACACTATCACGGTGAATACATGACACATAAGCAAAATTTTAATTTTAATTTTAAATTTAGATAAGTTATCATGTATCTAATGGTGATGGTGTATACAGTGTATAAAAAATTAATCCAAAATTGATTAGACATGAATCTTTTTGAATTTTTTTTAGTTATTAAACCCGGTTTGAAGAGGAACCCGACAAAAAAGGTGGATCAACGAATCACTAGTTCAATCGATGGTGAGTGGTTTAACTGGTGGATCACTAAATATATTTAAATGTTATGTCTCATAATTTTTTTATATAGGCTATATGGTTTAAATTGTAATAAACTATACCATAACAAATGCTCATATAGTCTAATTTATTATAGAATTATTAATTCTTATAGGAATCAATAAAACCAAAATTTAATTAGTAATCCATCAAATTTCAAGTATAAAATTTTACCTATATTTAGTGTAATTATTTAGTTTATTTACGAATGTTAAGTGTAAAAGATTATTAGGATTAATATTTCCCTTTAAAATGAATTGTATAATATTTTATTTTTGAAATCCAATTCATAACTTATAAAGTTTGTGCAGTAATACTTTTTATTAAAAGATCCCAAATAAATTTTATTTTAGAGAAGTAAACAAAATAAAGAAACAATTGACTAATATATAATATAACATAGTTTAATAACTAGCATGTGAGTTAGTGGCTCTCCTCGAAGGGTTACAGCTTTGCAAATCTCATGGCTTCCCCCACGTTGAGATTGAAATTGACTCGCTGACTCTCCTCAAGGTAGTACGACGTGAGATGAAGTGTCCGTGGAGGATTTGGGGGGTGGTTTGCCACATTCGACATCTACTTGAGGACTTCACCTCGGTCTTGCATCATTGCTACAGAGAGCTCAATGCTGTGGCGGACTCGCTTGCCAAATTAGCCAGCACGTCTCGTGCGTCCTCATCCTACTGTGCTACCTCTTTTCCAAGGGACATTCGTGGGCTTCTTCAGTTAGACAGAGTTAGCTATCCTTACATTCGCCGGCAATGGAAGCCTTAGTTACTATGTAGGACTGTTTTTCATGACAGGGCGTTTTAGCTCCTCTCCATTGTAATTTTCTTACCATTAATAAAGGTTTTGATTAAAAAAAAAAAAAAAAAAAAAAAAAGTACTCTTTGCTTAAATGCATGAGGTCTTGAGTTTGAACCACTACAACATCTTGTCTAAATGCATGAGGTCTTGAGTTCCAACTCCTACAGTTTCTTGTCTAAATTTTTCCAACAACAACTAATGTTCTACCCAATTCAACTATCAAGTTTTCAATTTAATTGAATTGAATTTTTCCAATGATAACTAATGTTCTACCCAGTTCAACCAATCGAGATTTCGGTTTAATCCAATTGAACCGTCAGTTCATTGATAAGTCGACAATTTTTGTTCACATCCTATGTAATTAGAGACCCAAACCTATCTATTGCTCAGTTCACCGGGTTGTCTAATTTAACCACCAGATCAAGTCAGGTTTAATAACTATGTTCAAACTTATTAGTAGACATGTTTCTCTGCTACAAGTTTATCCCTTCAATCACATTTTTTTTCACATATATTGTGGCACAAAATGTATTATACAAAAAAAAAACTTCTCAAGTAATTTTGAATCCAAAACTTAATTTTAAGAGGAAACTTTGTACTTTAACTTTAGTAAATAGCCCATAAAAAATTTGTCACAACTGCAAAAAATACTATAACTTATCAGAAAAATTCTCCAAATAAAACTTCACCTAGACCAAAACAAAATAGGATATAAGTTTGGAGACATGTGGCCTTTGCTGCCATAGTATACTCACTTTGGAGTTCCAGAATACTCACATTGAGACATAATGTTGAATTTTATTTCGAATTAGGAATTTCTCTTGGTATTCAGATTTAGGATTTTTTTTTCTTTAGATTTTGTATTGTAATTTTTTTATTGGTTTTATAGGGATTATATACTTTACTCTGATCAATAAAAGTAAACAATTAGTATTGCATTTTTTTGTATTACTTTCATAGGGATTATTTGCTTACTGAAGATGAATTAAAGTATATGGCTTACCAAAAGGAAAAAAGAAAAGAAAAGAGTAGAATTGTATATTTCATAAAAACAATGATAAAAGGAAGGAATTGTTGAGCCAAAACTTTTGTTAAAACTGAAATTTTAAAAAAGGACAAAAATTTTATTGTGCCATCTCTCCCCTTCCACCCTACGTAGTGGCGTTTCGATTATATCTTTTCTCTATGCTGCTAATCTCTTTCTCCTCTCCTTGTACTCGTTGCAAAAAGCCTTTCTACCAGGTTAATTGTACTTTCTTTCTCCTTGATTTGTTTTCCCAAATTTCATTGCCTAATCTTGTTTTGCACAATTCTCTATGCTAGAAAAAACAATTCTAGTTCTCTTTTTTTTTTGTAAGCCGATTCATCTCATTTTCACCTTTTTGAAATCTACTTGGTTAATATTTATTTGCTTTTATAGATTAAAATGATTTAGAACGTAAAATAACCGTCTCAATATTGACTATACCGCCTAATATTTTCTTTTAAAATAGAAGTACTTAATGATAAAAGCTGAGATTGATGTGTATTCAGCAGTTTAAATCCTCTTTAGAAAAGGGATAATTTCAAAAATCTCCCCTGAGGTTCATAATAAATTACACCCAGTACCAATCAAATTCTAAATATTACACTTGCCCTCCTTGGTTGTTGAAATGATTACCATACTCTTAAGGGGTGCTTTGTTCATGCTCTGGAATTGGAATTGGATATGAAGTGATATGCAAACAAACAAATTAGTATGGGTATGAACTAGTGGTATCATTGTAATGAATAGTGCTTGGTAAATAATGCTTTGGAGTATGAATCAAAATTATTTTTCTTTTTTGTTTAACAACAAACTTTTTCTTCTATTTTCCAAATTGATAGTCATTCAGCTTTTCCTGAACAGCCACCATCAGACCACCCCCAACCAAAACTTTTAATTTGTTCGTTTCTCTCCAATCACCAGTCAACACTCATAACTCACAAATACAAGAATCAACAATAACTTTAACCAAACAATCTAACACAATTTCCAGAAACTAGATAGGAATTTTTGTCCATTGAAATTAAATCTGCAATTCAACCCAACATACTCCATTTAAAGCCAATACCCGTCTTGTCATCAATCATTACTTGCGCTTACATAAGGACAGGGAAGGCATCAATTAGCGTAAGGAATGCGGATAAATTAACTGTGAGGAAGAAGGAAAAGTGTTAGGTGTCAAGCTTGTGTAATAATAAAACATACTCAAGAAAAATAAGAATTTGCACATAGTGGTGAGTAGAATCGTCTCCACAGGGATTGGAGAGAAATTTGTTTCTTTTTAGAGTGAGAATTATGGAGGGATTTTTGGAAAATTAAAATAAACAATTTACATAATTGAAAGAAATCAAACAAAAGAAAATTAGAATTAAATCAATAATAAGCAAGCTCTAGCCAAAAAGAAAATGTCAAAAGTGGTACATATAACTGCTCATTGATATAATGATTATTTCATTTATTCATTAACAAATAAGTTATAATTGTCAAACAAGCAATAACAATCAATTTTTCCATACCATATCCATGGTTAAGGTACGCCCATTAACTATTTTTCTAATCAAGAAATAACCCTAGATATTCCCATAAAATTTAATTTTCAAATTGCATTAAAAACTATAAAAACCTTATTCTAATCAATAAACTCATTACAAGAGTTTATAGCGAGTTTATTTAGATTAGATCATATGTTTCCCAAACATGAAATCAATCACCATAGTTACCACTAATTTAAGACAATTAAATAATTATGAATTTAACTGTCTCAACAGGTAATAGGTTATTAAGTTGAATTAAATATCGGACCCTTGATATTCAAACAACAAAACAGCCATGAGAAATTAAATCAAAAAACATATGAATATTAATGAATAAAAGAAACAAATAAAAACAATTCGATCCCACAGTTGTAATTGAACCAAATCCTCAATTATTCCTTGGTTAGAAGAAGAAAATTAGTTGCTCATCATGGAAAAAACCCAATAAAGAGTTGATGTATAGCTAGAGAAAAGGAGAAAAAGCTAAACCCTAATTCTAACGTCTTTCCCTATTTATATAGCTGTCTAAAACTTATCCCAAATTCTTCTAGGAAAAGGAAATAATAAAGAAAATGGAAAAAGAGAACATTAGTAGTGTCCTAATCAAAGTTGGATGCTTTTATGTTTAGAAAAGGAATCTTAGGTAGGCTAGGAATTCAAATGAGAGATGGATAATCAACTTGTGATGGTTCAGTGGAGCTCAAAAAATGGAGAAATCAATTTCAAAGTCAACTTTGACAAAATTGATTTCAGTGAGGGAAAAAAGAGGACCAATAGTGTGACGCCCCCACTTCTCCCTAAGGCGAACCAAAGGGTATCTGCAGGACGCCTGCCCAACTCTCGCTAGGACTCAAGCAAACACCATTCAAGCTTATAGCGGTGCTAGAAATCAACATCCAGAAAAGATAAATATAATTAGTATGGAAGCGTTTAAGCTTAACGAAATATAACAATTTGTGACAGCCCCACCTCCCCCTAAGGCGAACCAGAGGGTTCGGCGGGCCGCCTGCCCAGCTCTCACCGGGACTCAGTCGTTCACTACATTCCTCAAACAGATTACAAGATAAAACTCAAATATTACATCAAATTCTCCAAAAATTACATGTCATAAGCGAAGCGGAAACAATTCTGAACTATACATAAAATGATTTCCAAATCCAAATTGTACAAAACATAGGCCATCCAGTCACGTGCACAAGTACTACAAGTCCTTCCTTCGCCTTGAGCCCTGTGGAGGGGAATAAAATATTTTTGGGGTGAGCTAGAAGCTCAGCGAGTAACCAGTAAAATCATTAAACAAATATATTTCACAATGTTGCATTTCGATCATTTCGATGATGTCATGATTCAGAGATCAAATGTTCGTTTAGTGCTCTCGTGAGCCGGTGAAATCACAGCACTTGAACACCCAACGCTCAAATATTTCATTTAACATTAACTCACGAACTCACGAAAGTGGGAGCAATGTCGGTGCTCCAGATAAACATGAACATGAACCATAAACAAGGTGGAGACGTTGGTGTCCAGCACAAGACTTTCCCAGAACTCAATGAAGCCAAATCATGTCATGAATCCACATGCAAGCACGCATGATATGCAATCGAATAAATAATGCAAGAAACATTTCACAAGTACTTTGGAAATAGTTTAGGGTCACTCACCTCCATGGCTCAGAAATCATCCATCATATAACATTGCCTTGCTCAAATCCAAGTCTTAGATCACAAACTCAATGCAAACAAATCCCTTCAAAGTTCGGACAGCACTTCCCCTGAATTTGCTAACTTTTCCAGCCATCATGGCTTCCTTATTTCCTCATTCCAACCCAAAGGTACACACACACAACAACAAGTTCATCCAATAGCCATTCAGCAAGCTCCAAGTAGTACTAGTACAAGTCAAGCTAGGGAAAAGTCCGGAAATGAAAGTTAAGCTCAAAACCAGAAAAATAATTTTTGATGTCATTTTGCGGTAATGGCACCAATGGCACTACGATGGTCGGATAAAGGTGCAAGACCCACCGTTTCGAAGCTAAGAGAAAGGGTACAATATTGAAGAAGGTCACTCAACCCAGTTTCGAGTGTAACCCGGTCAAAAATGCAAGATACTACACCAGAATCACAAAAACAGATTCACAGAACGCATTCTAGCGGAAACATCATAACTCAGGCTCTCCAACTCCAAATCCAGAAATTCTAAAACCATCTGAAAGCTAAGAAACAGGGTTACATTTCATCAGAAGACCTCAACAACCAATTCGGAAGCATTCTCAACCAAAATAACCCATTACTGACGCACTTCTCAATTTCGGGTAAAACCAGAACAGCAATAGTAATTTCGACTTTTCTCATTCTACACTACTCCGATTGACCTGAAATTTTTTAGGTACCTCTAAAATGCCATTCCCTACAAATTTCATGTTTTAAGCTAAGGCCAATTCGGCCTCTATATATGAGCTAAAAATTCGGACAGAATGAAGAACATTGAAACCTCGTTTTCCACTTTTCCTTCCAAAACAGAAATTGATTGTAATTAATCACTTTTTCCACCTCCTAGAGTCATTAAACATCATTTCCAATCATCATACATGACCCCATAATCATATCCATATGAAAACATAAAAATCCCCAAAAATTATAAAATTTCACCAATTCAACCAAAATCAAGTATAATCCACAAAAGTGCATCTTATACCACCACCAATCATGAATTGAACATCAATTAAGGGAGGAGAGTGGTTCTTCACAACTCACCTTAGCCACAAGAGATAGAGCAACAAATCACCTTAGCTTTCCAAACAACTCCACAAAACACCTCAAGACCACTTAGCAAAGAGATTTTATGGAATGATTTGGAGTTTTATTGGTTGGATTTGAAGATTGAGCAAGAAATAGAAGGAAGAAATTGAGAGCTTTTCTTTCTTTCTTGAGCAAGAACATTCGGCCAAGAAGCTTGCAAAATGAAGCTTATTTTGATCAATTTTTTGTATTTATTTGGTAAAGGTAAAGGTAAAGTCAAATGGTCAAAGTCCAAGATTAAATCACAAGGCGACACTTGTCACCTTTTGGTTCAAAACTTATCTTTTTGTCTCTCCAATACAAATATCTTAACACCTTGTAAAATAATATCACTTAATACAAAAATCCAACAAATTGTCAAAAATATATTGCGTTTACCGCACTTGCGGGTCCCACATTCAAAATACACTCTTAATTTCTCAAAAACTAACTGATACTAGAAAAATCATTTTAAAACTATTTTTGCTCATAAACTTTATTTGGGGAATTTTTCTAATAAAGAAAATGTAGAAAAGGCGGGCGATTAAATAAAATAAACCCTAGAAAATTTCTTTCGGGGCGTCACAAACTCCCCTCCTTAAAAGAATGTCGTCCTCGACATTCCCTCTTGTACCAATCAAGTCAAGACATCCCGCAAAAATCACTTCAAGCATTCCAAGTAAGCACTAAGAGTCAAATCAAACCCACAGTCCGGCATCCTAAACTTCAAGCTAGGATACCTACAAGAGATCTGAAGCCTAAGCTCTGATACCAATGTGACAGCCCCACCTCCCCCTAAGGCGAACCAGAGGGTTCGGCGGGCCGCCTGCCCAGCTCTCACCGGGACTCAGTCGTTCAGCACTACATTCTCAACCAGATTACAAGATAAAACCAAATATTACATCAAATTTCCAAAAATTACATGTCCATAAGCGAGCGGAAACAATTTCAACGTATACATAAATCGATTTCGCAAATCATGTAGACAAAACATAGGCCATCCATCAGTGCACAGTACTTAACAAGTCTTCCTTGCCTTGAGCTGTGGAGGGGAAAAAATTTTTTGGGGTGAGGCCTAGAAGCTCAGCGAGTACGCAGTAAAATATTAAACAAATATATTTCACAATGTTGCATTTCGATCATTTCCGATGATTCATCGATTCAGAAGATCAATGTTCGTTTTAAGTGCTCATGCGGTGAGCCGGTGAATCAAGACTTGAACACGCCAATGCGCCAAATATTTCATTTAACATTAACGTCACGAACTCACGAAAGTGGGAGCAATGTCGGTGCTCAGATAAACATGAACATGACATAACAAGGTGGAGACGTGGGTGCCCAGCACAAGACTTTCCCAAACTCAATGAAGCCAATCATGTCTGAATCCACATGCAAGCACGCATGATATGCAATCGAATAAATAATGCAAGAAACATTTCACAAGTACTTTGGAAATAGTTTAGGGTCACTCACCTCCATGGCTCAGAAATCATCCATCATATAACATTGCCTTGCTCAAATCCAAGTCTTAGATCACAAACTCAATGCAAACAAATCCCTTCAAAGTTCGGACAGCACTTCCCCTGAATTTGCTAACTTTTCCAGCCATCATGGCTTCGTTATTTCCTCATTCCAACCAAAAGGTACACACACACAACAACAAGTTCATCCAATAGCCATTCAGCAAGCTCCAAGTAGTACTAGTACAAGTCAAGCTAGGGAAAAGTCCGGAAATGAAAGTTAAGCTCAAAACCAGAAAAATAGTTTTTGATGTCATTTTGCGGTAATGGCACCAATGGCACTACGATGGTCGGATAAAGGTGCAAGACCCACCGTTTCGAAGCTAAGAGAAAGGGTACAATATTGAAGAAGGTCACTCAACCCAGTTTCGAGTGTAACCAGGTCAAAAATGCAAGATACTACACCAGAATCACAAAAACAGATTCACAGAACGCATTCTAGCGGAAACATCATAACTCAGGCTCTCCAAGTCCAAATCCAGAAATTCTAAAACCATCTGAAAGCTAAGAAACAGGGTTACATTTCATCAGAAGACCTCAACAACCAATTCGGAAGCATTCTCAACCAAAATAACCCATTACTGACGCACTTCTCAATTTCGGGTAAAACCAGAACAGCAATAGTAATTTCGACTTTTCTCATTCTACACTACTCCGATTGACCTGAAATTTTTTAGGTACCTCTAAAATGCCATTCCCTACAAATTTCATGTTTTAAGCTAAGGCCAATTCGGCCTCTATATATGAGCTAAAAATTCGGACAGAATGAAGAACATTGAAACCTCGTTTTCCACTTTTCCTTCCAAAACAGAAATTGATTGTAATTAATCACTTTTTCCACCTCCTAGAGTCATTAAACATCATTTCCAATCATCATACATGACCCCATAATCATATCCATATGAAAACAGAAAAATCCCCAAAAATTATAAAATTTCACCAATTCAACCAAAATCAAGTATAATCCATAAAAGTGCATCTTATACCACCACCAATCATGAATTGAACATCAATTAAGGGAGGAGAGTGGTTCTTCACAACTCACCTTAGCCACAAGAGATAGAGCAACAAATCACCTTAGCTTTCCAAACAACTCCACAAAACACCTCAAGACCACTTAGCAAAGAGATTTTATGGAATGATTTGGAGTTTTATTGGTTGGATTTGAAGATTGAGCAAGAAATAGAAGGAAGAAATTGAGAGCTTTTCTTTCTTTCTTGAGCAAGAACATTCGGACAAGAAGCTTGCAAAATGAAGCTTATTTTGATCAATTTTTTGTATTTATTTGGTAAAGGTAAAGGTAAAGTCAAATGGTCAAAGTCCAAGATTAAATCACAAGGCGACACTTGTCACCTTTTGGTTCAAAACTTATCTTTTTGTCTCTCCAATACAAATATCTTAACACCTTGTAAAATAATATCACTTAATACAAAAATCCAACAAATTGTCAAAAATATATTGCGTTTACCGCACTTGCGGGTCCCACATTCAAAATACACTCTTAATTTCTCAAAAACTAACTGATACTAGAAAAATCATTTTAAAACTATTTTTGCTCATAAACTTTATTTGGGGAATTTTTCTAATAAAGAAAATGTAGAAAAGGCGGGCGATTAAATAAAATAAACCCTAGAAAATTTCTTTCGGGGCGTCACAAACTCCCCTCCTTAAAAGAATGTCGTCCTCGACATTCCCTCTTGTACCAATCAAGTCAAGACATCCCGCAAAAATCACTCAAGCATTCCAAGTAAGCACTAAGAGTCAAATCAAACCCACAGTCCGGCATCCTAAACTTCAAGCCTAGGATACACTACAGAGATCTGAAGCCTAAGCTCTGATACCAACTGTGACAGCCCACCTCCCCCTAAGGCGAACCAGAGGGTTCGGCGGGCCGCCTGCCCAGCTCTCACCGGGACCAGTCGTTCACTACATTCCTCAAATGAATTACAAGATAAAACTCAAAAATTACATTCAAAATTCCCAAAAATTACATGTCATAAGCGAAGCGGAAAACAATTCTCAACTATACATAAAATGATTTCCAAATCCAAATTGTACAAAAACATAGGCCATCCAGTCACGTGCACAAGTACTTACAAGTCCTTCTTCGCCTTGAGCCCTGTGGAGGGGAATAAAAATATTTTTGGGGTGAGCTAGAAGCTCAGCGAGTAACCAGTAAAATCATTAAAACAAATATATTTCACAATGTTGCATTTTCGATCATTTCGATGATGTCATGATTCAGAGATCAAATGTTCGTTTAGTGCTCTCGTGAGCCGGTGAAATCACAGCACTTGAACACCCAACGCTCAAATATTTCATTTAACATTAACTCACGAACTCACGAAAGTGGGAGCAATGTCGGTGCTCCAGATAAACATGAACATGAACCATAAACAAGGTGGAGACGTTGGTGTCCAGCACAAGACTTTCCCAGAACTCAATGAAGCCAAATCATGTCATGAATCCACATGCAAGCACGCATGATATGCAATCGAATAAATAATGCAAGAAACATTTCACAAGTACTTTGGAAATAGTTTAGGGTCACTCACCTCCATGGCTCAGAAATCATCCATCATATAACATTGCCTTGCTCAAATCCAAGTCTTAGATCACAAACTCAATGCAAACAAATCCCTTCAAAGTTCGGACAGCACTTCCCCTGAATTTGCTAACTTTTCCAGCCATCATGGCTTCTTATTTCCTCATTCCAACCCAAAGGTACACACACACAACAACAAGTTCATCCAATAGCCATTCAGCAAGCTCCAAGTAGTACTAGTACAAGTCAAGCTAGGGAAAAGTCCGGAAATGAAAGTTAAGCTCAAAACCAGAAAAATAATTTTTGATGTCATTTTGCGGTAATGGCACCAATGGCACTACGATGGTCGGATAAAGGTGCAAGACCCACCGTTTCGAAGCTAAGAGAAAGGGTACAATATTGAAGAAGGTCACTCAACCCAGTTTCGAGTGTAACCCGGTCAAAAATGCAAGATACTACACCAGAATCACAAAAACAGATTCACAGAACGCATTCTAGCGGAAACATCATAACTCAGGCTCTCCAACTCCAAATCCAGAAATTCTAAAACCATCTGAAAGCTAAGAAACAGGGTTACATTTCATCAGAAGACCTCAACAACCAATTCGGAAGCATTCTCAACCAAAATAACCCATTACTGACGCACTTCTCAATTTCGGGTAAAACCAGAACAGCAATAGTAATTTCGACTTTTCTCATTCTACACTACTCCGATTGACCTGAAATTTTTTAGGTACCTCTAAAATGCCATTCCCTACAAATTTCATGTTTTAAGCTAAGGCCAATTCGGCCTCTATATATGAGCTAAAAATTCGGACAGAATGAAGAACATTGAAACCTCGTTTTCCACTTTTCCTTCCAAAACAGAAATTGATTGTAATTAATCACTTTTTCCACCTCCTAGAGTCATTAAACATCATTTCCAATCATCATACATGACCCCATAATCATATCCATATGAAAACAGAAAAATCCCCAAAAATTATAAAATTTCACCAATTCAACCAAAATCAAGTATAATCCACAAAAGTGCATCTTATACCACCACCAATCATGAATTGAACATCAATTAAGGGAGGAGAGTGGTTCTTCACAACTCACCTTAGCCACAAGAGATAGAGCAACAAATCACCTTAGCTTTCCAAACAACTCCACAAAACACCTCAAGACCACTTAGCAAAGAGATTTTATGGAATGATTTGGAGTTTTATTGGTTGGATTTGAAGATTGAGCAAGAAATAGAAGGAAGAAATTGAGAGCTTTTCTTTCTTTCTTGAGCAAGAACATTCGGCCAAGAAGCTTGCAAAATGAAGCTTATTTTGATCAATTTTTTGTATTTATTTGGTAAAGGTAAAGGTAAAGTCAAATGGTCAAAGTCCAAGATTAAATCACAAGGCGACACTTGTCACCTTTTGGTTCAAAACTTATCTTTTTGTCTCTCCAATACAAATATCTTAACACCTTGTAAAATAATATCACTTAATACAAAAATCCAACAAATTGTCAAAAATATATTGCGTTTACCGCACTTGCGGGTCCCACATTCAAAATACACTCTTAATTTCTCAAAAACTAACTGATACTAGAAAAATCATTTTAAAACTATTTTTGCTCATAAACTTTATTTGGGGAATTTTTCTAATAAAGAAAATGTAGAAAAGGCGGGCGATTAAATAAAATAAACCCTAGAAAATTTCTTTCGGGGCGTCACAAACTCCCCTCCTTAAAAGAATGTCGTCCTCGACATTCCCTCTTGTACCAATCAAGTCAAGACATCCCGCAAAAATCACTCAAGCATTCCAAGTAAGCACTAAGAGTCAAATCAAACCCACAGTCCGGCATCCTAAACTTCAAGCCTAGGATACACTACAGAGATCTGAAGCCTAAGCTCTGATACCAACTGTGACAGCCCCACCTCCCCCTAAGGCGAACCAGAGGGTTCGGCGGGCCGCCTGCCCAGCTCTCACCGGGACTCAGTCGTTCACTACATTCCTCAAACAGATTACAAGATAAAACTCAAATATTACATCAAATTCTCCAAAAATTACATGTCATAAGCGAAGCGGAAACAATTCTCAACTATACATAAAATGATTTCCAAATCCAAATTGTACAAAACATAGGCCATCCAGTCACGTGCACAAGTACTACAAGTCCTTCCTTCGCCTTGAGCCCTGTGGAGGGGAATAAAATATTTTTGGGGTGAGCTAGAAGCTCAGCGAGTAACCAGTAAAATCATTAAACAAATATATTTCACAATGTTGCATTTCGATCATTTCGATGATGTCATGATTCAGAGATCAAATGTTCGTTTAGTGCTCTCGTGAGCCGGTGAAATCACAGCACTTGAACACCCAACGCTCAAATATTTCATTTAACATTAACTCACGAACTCACGAAAGTGGGAGCAATGTCGGTGCTCCAGATAAACATGAACATGAACCATAAACAAGGTGGAGACGTTGGTGTCCAGCACAAGACTTTCCCAGAACTCATTGAAGCCAAATCATGTCATTAATCCACATGCAAGCACGCATGATATGCAATCGAATAAATAATGCAAGAAACATTTCACAAGTACTTTGGAAATAGTTTAGGGTCACTCACCTCCATGGCTCAGAAATCATCCATCATATAACATTGCTTTGCTCAAATCCAAGTCTTAGATCACAAACTCAATGCAAACAAATCCCTTCAAAGTTCGGACAGCACTTCCCCTGAATTTGCTAACTTTTCCAGCCATCATGGCTTCCTTATTTCCTCATTCCAACCCAAAGGTACACACACACAACAACAAGTTCATCCAATAGCCATTCAGCAAGCTCCAAGTAGTACTAGTACAAGTCAAGCTAGGAAAAAGTCCGGAAATGAAAGTTAAGCTCAAAACCAGAAAAATAGTTTTTGATGTCATTTTGCGGTAATGGCACCAATGGCACTACGATGGTCGGATAAAGGTGCAAGACCCACCGTTTCGAAGCTAAGAGAAAGGGTACAATATTGAAGAAGGTCACTCAACCCAGTTTCGAGTGTAACCAGGTCAAAAATGCAAGATACTACACCAGAATCACAAAAACAGATTCACAGAACGCATTCTAGCGGAAACATCATAACTCAGGCTCTCCAAGTCCAAATCCAGAAATTCTAAAACCATCTGAAAGCTAAGAAACAGGGTTACATTTCATCAGAAGACCTCAACAACCAATTCGGAAGCATTCTCAACCAAAATAACCCATTACAGACGCACTTCTCAATTTCGGGTAAAACCAGAACAGCAATAGTAATTTCGACTTTTCTCATTCTACACTACTCCGATTGACCTGAAATTTTGTAGGTACCTCTAAAATGTCATTCCCTACAACTTTCATGTTTTAAGACAAGGCCAATTCGGCCTATATCTATGAGCTAAAAATTCGGACAGAATGAAGAACATTGAAACCTAGTTTTCCACTTTTCCTTCCAAAACAGAAATTGATTGTAATTAATCACTTTTTCCACCTCCTAGAGTCATTAAACATCATTTCCAATCATCATACATGACCCCATAATCATATCCATATGAAAACAGAAAAATCTCCAAAAATTATAAAACTTCACCAATTCAACCAAAATCAAGATATAATCCATAAAAGTGCATCTTATACCACCACCAATCATGAATTGAACATCAATTAAGGGAGGAGAGTGGTTCTTCACAACTCACCTTAGCCACAAGAGATAGAGCAACAAATCACCTTAGCTTTCCAAACAACTCCACAAAACACCTCAAGACCACTTAGCAAAGAGATTTTATGGAATGATTTGGAGTTTTATTGGTTGGATTTGAAGATTGAGCAAGAAATAGAAGGAAGAAATTGAGAGCTTTTCTTTCTTTCTTGAGCAAGAACATTCGGCCAAGAAGCTTGCAAAATGAAGCTTATTTTGATCAATTTTTTGTATTTATTTGGTAAAGGTAAAGGTAAAGTCAAATGGTCAAAGTCCAAGATTAAATCACAAGGCGACACTTGTCACCTTTTGGTTCAAAACTTATCTTTTTGTCTCTCCAATACAAATATCTTAACACCTTGTAAAATAATATCACTTAATACAAAAATCCAACAAGTTGTCAAAAATATATTGCGTTTACCGCACTTGCGGGTCCCACATTCAAAATACGCTCTTAATTTCTCAAAAACTAACTGATACTAGAAAAATCATTTTAAAACTATTTTTGCTCATAAACTTTATTTGGGGAATTTTTCTAATAAAGAAAATGTAGAAAAGGCGGGCGATTAAATAAAATAAACCCTAGAAAATTTCTTTCGGGGCGTCACACAATCAACCAATCCTTACATCGGGTTTCCATAATACAGCCCAAAATATACAATATCCCAAAAGTCTAGACAAAAGAGTTGGAACCCTATTACATGAGTACACAAAAGAGAAATTCCTCCGAATCTCACTTCAAGCACAAATCCTGTTAAGGAAAACAAATCTATAGGGTGAGCAAAACGCTCGTGAGGCCAAGAACACACATACAGGCACGTAGTTCAAGCAACACCCCAAATTAATCAATTTACAACAATAACCATTCAATAAAGTGCACTTTACTGAAAAGTAAACAGAAACAATTCAAGGATATGGGAGTTCTCAGGAGCTATTTTCCACTTGCACGATCAGGAACCTCCATGCGTTGACACTCCGTCAACCGGGTAGGTTTAATCCGTAGAACATCACTTACACTTCCCCTTCTCAACCTTACATACCACACCGGGCCCGCAATACATTTATGAGGCGATACTTCAGCGAGTATGCCAAGCAAGACCTCTCAATAGGTCGAGCTTATGAAATCTCATGGTTCACTGAAGAGCTCGACCAAGCCCCTGCTGGCTCGAGTCCAAGGCTAGCCAATAAGAGAGTTTGGGCGTCCCCCACTTTTTCACTTTTGTATTCGAGGAGGTTCACTCCAACGACTTATGCAATCACAGCATAAATAATCACTTAAGTACTTCACATATATTCTCTTAACCAATTACTTAAACAAGTAAGCACTTCACTTCATTAACTCAAGTTCACTTCGTTTAAATGAGGACGAGTGCGATAAAGTACACACTCGACTCAAAGGTTTAAAAATCTCAATTTATATAACACTTATCAATTTGCAGATATTTCACATAATTCACACACTTGACACTCACCAATATAAGCAATGAGGAAGAAATGTCCTCGGAGCTTTAGGCGTTCACTGTGGGATCCTCTTGAAGGTTCTCGTGTGCGCCTGAGCAAATAATAGTGAATTATCATTCACACATCCCAATTATCAAGGAAGATCGTGCACGAGTACAATCTAGGGGAAATTTCATGATAATGAACCTCAATTACTCGTAAATCGAGATTCAAGTGGAGTTTCTTAAAGTATAAGAGCAATCGAGTCTTTTGTCTTGGAAATCAAGCATAAACGTTCAAGTACTATCGAAGGAATAAGGAGTACTTGAAAAAAAACTTCATTTCCTTGAAGTGCGGAAAATTTCAGTTTTTGATATGATATTTTGAAAAAATCGTATCTCACATTCCACAGGTCAAAAATTGGAAAACTTGGTACCGTTGGAAACTTCTTCCAAGGTACTAAAAATTCCTAGAATACACTTTTCTAAGATTCCAAATGGAAAACATTCAAAAATGAGCTCAAAGTCGCTGTTTTGGTTCATAAGGCAGATTTAGGTTGGTTTTTGGCCAACTTTGAAAATTTCGGCAAAATTTACTTGATTGGAACTAGCCTTTGAAATTTGGAACTCTACTAGAGTTGCAATCCAAGTTTACAACAAAACAAGCGGATGAGAAGAAACGGAGTTTTGAGCACTAAGATACAACAACTCAAAGTTACCAAAATTCCCTTGTGAAATAAGGATTTTCCAAACTCGAGTCATGAACTTTGGTAATTTATTTGAGCCATGAAACGGCCTCGGAATAACACCATAATTAGCAGTATAATACTACCATATAAGGGTTGTCCCTCTACCAAATTTCATGGAGAAATAACTTCGGAAAGGTAGTCAACTAAACAACCAAAGTTTCAAAAAATCCTAAGGCAAAACTGCCTTGAGCTTTTTGTTTTCCATTCCAAACATTTGGCCAAGGAAAATCCTTCAAACATGGTTCATTTGTGTAGGATAAGCCTAGGGAACATTCATGGTACATTTGGTAAGTGTTTTAACTCCAAAAAATTCAATTGGCAAGTCCACACCAAGTCTAGCATCAATTCTGTCCAAAATTTAGGGTTTTCAAGAACAGGGCAGGTTTCGTATTTTGATCACAAATCACTCAATTCAACTCGGAATTGAGCATGGTTGGTGGCGTTGGAAAATAATCCATAAAACTATAATTTCACAGAAGAAATCGTTCTGAAATTCAGCTCACAACTAGCTCAAATTCGAGCCTCAAGTTGTAGCTTCTGAACTTCGTTCCAGGAAAACAGAGAAACAGGACAGTCATCTTTAAATGGTTGGTACAGGGTACTCGGGGTGGAATTAGGGGTTACATTTTATACCGTTGGAAATCTGGGAATGTCTAGTTTCAAATGCCACTGACGACACTTGATTTCGACATCGGAGCACAGAGTTATGGCCGAAACAAGAAGGCTGTCTGAGCATTACGGGAAAATTTTTCCAGGTTTGCTAGCTTCGTGAGATTAATCCATTTGACCAACCAAACCTCAATATTTTTCGATGAAACTTTATACACCATCTATATAACATATAAAAATCATATACAAGCCATTAAAGCCTCAAAATTCCGCAAAAAAGAAGCACGATCATAATAGGGGCAGAATTGAAAATTTTTCATCCATGCACTCTTTCAAGTTTATACTAGCTATGCACCATTAATCTACCAATTTGAGCACTAAATCAACATTAAATCGATCATCAAACATCATATCAGCCATCAACCCAAGAGTGGGAGTTCATAGATCCCACATTCAAAATTTTCTATCAATTTAAAGCTGCCCATGAGAATCCAAGAGCTCATGAGTGTAATCTATCTTCCATAAGCTAAGAATTAAGTGGTTGATCATTACTTACTTGGATTGGTGAACAAGACAGAATTTTCGGCCCCTCCTTGCTTCAAAATGACCCGTGAAAAGCTCCCCCTTTTTAGCTAGATACAATCCCCAAGTATTCAACTAGGTGTAGTTCAATTTTGGTTTGATTTGGTTGAGATTTGATGCATGAATTTGGAGTAGAAAGTGATGGAGCAAGGCTGGTTCTTCTTTCCCTTGCTGTTCGGTTGTGTTGATGTGAGAAATGGAGAGTGTTTGCTGATGATAAGGCTTCCGTGAGAAGCTTAGCAATTGGGGTTTCAAGTATACAAAAGTCAACTATCCATTAGTGAGCGTACGCGTGCGTTTTGTGCTCGATTCCTCTCGAGTTTATTTCACTAGTGCACTAAACCTTTAATGCACTTACATTCATATTATTATTATTCACTCTTAATAGTCCCAAAATAATGGTCTAAGGCTCCTCAATTACTTGCGCGCGTAAAAAAGCGTATCTCCAAATTAAGCGCGATAAAGCTAAATCTCCAAGAATTTCTTATAACGATGGTACTAATAAATATCACTTGAGTATTTAAACATAAAATACCTATCTTAAGTCCATTATACGAGTCTCCAATTTTCCCAACTTATGGTATTTTCAAACCAACTAAAATCCCAAATCGCGTATTCACTATTTTCACTTAATGAGCTTCCAAAAATTAAATTTTTAAACGAGTCACTTTAAAAATATAACGATGCTATAAATCCATGTAATTAGATCTAAAGAGGTTAGAAAATAATAATCAGAGCAAATGGGTAATTAAATATTTAAATAAACTCGAAATGGAATTTTAAAAAAAAAATAATAAAAATTTTGTGAGACATCACAAATAGAACGTGGCTCTAGTTACAACTAAAGTCAGAAAAATCTTTCCTCTCGCTATCAAACTTTGTGATTTCCAACATCTAGTAATGCAAGTCAAATTTGTTTCAACAATCCTAGAAGTTATAGAATCTAATCAAAGAGCAGAACAATTGACCTTCACAAACATAAAGTCAACAACATATCTATCACCATAACTTAATAGGAATACTTGAAGTGTGAACCATACACACTCGTCATCAACTCATTTAATTCAACCAATTAGACCTATTATTTATACCATTTTACAACAATAACTATAAACTCTATACGGATTCACAAATATGAGACTGTATAAGCAATTTTGAAAATCACCCAAACTCAAACCAAAAACATCATTCAACCGTTGTTAAAAGAGCATGGTTGACAGAAAGAGCAAGCTTTTGCTATTGCACAACAAGAATTTTGGTTTGGAAATTTCATCAAACAGGGTAGGTACAAAAGGCCTTAAACCATTTTGCACAAATCTGTTTCAAACATTTTGGACCAACATTCACCCGCATATATCAAATTTAATCAACAAAATCATTGAAGCATAATTTTCAGGAATTCAATAAGAAAAAACAAAAGAAAGTACAGAGGGAGGGAAAGTTGTTAGGTACCGCCACTTGACAGCAAGTTTTGGCGGGCACCAAGCTTTTCGTGGGTTTCTTTTTCTTTCTTTAGGTAATACTGCTTAGGTGAGAGAGAGGCAGACGTGTTTAATGGAAACTACCTCATGGTCCAGAGTTTTCCACCACTTGGAGAAGAAGACGAAAGGTTGAAGAAGGAAGAGATTTGCGAGAGGAGATAAAAAGCGTGAAACTCTTTTGAAGACGGCGGAGGTTGAAGGAAAATAGGTGGGAGGGATTTTTTGAAATATTTTGACACAAACATTTTAACTCCTTGTTCTTTAGAGAAATTGAACAAAATTATTTTAAATTTTCGTGAGAATTTAACAAAATTTTGACAAGGCTAATGAATTGTTTGTAGAGAATTTAACAATATTTTGACACTACTTAAAAGGAATAAATCTTATATGCACAACAGTGCATACTGTTGGGCTTGGGTTTTATTGGGTAAATTTCTGTAAACATTACAAAAATAAGAGATCATGCCAAAATTGGTGTTGTGGGGGAATTGATGCTGTGTTAAGGGTCGTCGCAAATGAAATTTGCAGCGTAGAGATAAAGTTAATTTATTTTCAAATTTTTTTAACTGACAATGCAAAGAACAGTGAAAAATAAAAAAAAAACAATAGATGCGGCTATACTTGATCATTGTTAATCAACTTGGTTGATCAATGGTGCAAAGCTATTTTAAAAAATAAAATAAAATTTCAAACGCGGCATCCAACAATGAATGCGGCTATACTTGATCACCATTGTTTAGTGAAATGTGCACTACTTGCTTAATTGTACTGATTTAAGTGCCTATTGATTGTTGTTTGCATGAAAACCTCACGGGCGTAAGTTCACCCTTTTAGCTTTGTTTTCCTTACAGGAGTCAGAGATTGAAGAGTGATTGGATTGAACTAGAAAGTTATTTTGGGAAGATCCGTTATTCTGTGTATATAGTGTAGTCATGGTCTCTTTTGAATATGGAGACGGTTGAACTTTTGTTTGAGTTGGTGTGATATTAAGACTGGATATTTAGAACAGGTATTTTATTTCTTTTATTGGACAAATTTATGTTTTAAACTAATTAGAGTTGTACTTAAGAGTGAATGTTCAGTTGTTCAATGATAATGTGATCTCTGAAGTTAATGTAAGTGAGTGAGTCCTGGCGAGAGTCAGGCAGGCGATCCGCTAACTTTTAGGTTACACCCTATAAGGAAGTGGGGTCGTCATAGGTGGTATCAGAGCTCTTATTGAGCTCAAACCGGGAGAGGGTTCTTGGACTGTGGGGAATGGCCTATTAAGTATTGAACTAATTACTATTGCTAAGGGAATTAGATATGTACGTCGGGTAGGAATATCAAATATAGGTGATTTACTCTTGGGACTGGCTAGCCTGAGCTGTGAATTATTGTATTTCTGGATTCTTGTACCCGAGTACCAGAAAATTTCATTCAATGGTGTATTTGTGAATTGGGAAGAATTTAGTATGTTGTATTATGATGTGACTAGAAATCAGGATTAAAAGTGAAAAAAAAATAGAATCGAAAGGACCAAGTCTAGCTTTTGAAAGTTAAAAGTAAAGAACCAGTAGTGAAATCTTGAATAATTTTATTAGCCTTCGATGATAAATAGATGATATGCCAACTCTTGCCTAAAAATATGGTTTTCTGACCTGAAATTTGAGTGAAATAGTAGTTTAAGTAAGGATCAGGTAGATCCTTTCGGCAGTGTGTTCTAGGGCATCAAATGACCAGTCACTGTGACTGTTCAAGAGCTTACTTCCATCTGGATCGAGTGATACTCTTTTAAATGGGTAAAAGACAGAAGTTAGTAATAGCAAACGAGAGAGCTCATATTAGAATGTAAGAAATGAGAAAATCCATAAGGATGCGACGTGACAGGAATTCTAGCGTTAGAAACTAATATGATAGAGGAACCTATGGAAGCGGAACCGGAAGAACGAGCAGGTGTCACGACCCCACCTCCCCCTAAGGCGAACCAGAGGGTTCGGCGGGCCGCCTGCCCAGCTCTCGCCGGGACTCAGTCGTTCACTAAAGTCCTCAATTGAATTTCAAGATATATATATCAAATATACATCAAAGGTTCCCAAACTTTACATATCAACAGCGAAGCGTCCACGCTTCCACTGCGCCACTCTGATCCTTGATCACAATTAGTATACAGGAGGAAGTCCAAAACTAGACTATTACACATCCAATCAATTCTAAATGTTCAATACAATCCCAATATGAATGATTACACAAAAGGAAAATCCAAGTTCAATCCATACATGAGATAATCCATGAATAAACACTACAAGCCCTTCCTTCGCCTTGAGCCCTGTGGAGGGGAATAAAACATTTTTGGGGTGAGCTAGAAGCTCAGCGAGTAACCAATAAAATCAGTTATCAAATCAGTTTCACAATCATTCATTTCAATAATGTCATTTCAATATGGAGTATCAATAATTCAAGAAACATTTACAATGGAAAGCGATAGTAACATTCATGAAAAGGATACGTTCGTTCTCCTGTCATTTCATTGCATTTTGGTTTCATTCGTGCATTCATTCACCCCGTCTCTGGCTTTTGGCCAGGCTCCACCAACCTACAAGGTAATACTCGAGTATACCGAAACGTTCACCCTAAGTTTCCTAGTGCTCTCTGAACCCGATCCGCTTCGGCTCGAGACGAGCCGGTAACAAGGGGCCATTAATCAATGGTCCTATGTTTCAGCCCAAAAAAGCTTACATTTCCTTATGCGCAAGTAGCATTCATCATTAATCAGTTGAAATTTTCAATTATTTAGTCGAGTGCGAATAAAGTACACACCGCCGTAGAAAAGCTGCTATTGAACAATTCATAGAAAAAAGAGACAGAATTTATCAAAATAAACAAAAATAGCACTTAGCTGATATGCAAGCACGCGATTATTATTGTAATAAAAACAGTTCCAAAAGTAACTTTGAAAACAGTTCAAAAGTGAAAATTAAATGCAAGAAAACGTTCATAAATAATTTTAGTACATAGTTGAGTCACTCACCTCCACGGTTCATAATCCTCGTTCCTAATATAAGCCAGATTGTTCATCATTCAAGTACAAGCCCATATATATGCACAACGCAAAGCAAGCCAAGTCCTTTAAAATATACAGCACTTCCCCTGAATGGAGCATTACTTTTTCCCAGCCGTCAGGTTCCTATCCTTCATTCCAACAAAGGTACACACACAAACATCAAACAAGTTCATTCAATAGCATTCAGCAAGTTCCAAAGTACTAGATACAAGTCAAGCTAGGGAAAAAGTCCGGAAATGAAAGTTAAGCTCAAAAACCAGAAAAACAGTTTTTGACGTCCTTTACGGTTAATGCTTACCAAAAAGACTACGATGGCTTCGGAATGAAGGTGCCAAGGAACCACCTTCTCGAAGCTATAGAAACACAGGCGCCATACAAACAATGTAAAGAATCAACTACAGTCCAAATCCTAACACAACTAGTATCAATTATAAGGCAGAATACCAAACCATCTTAATTGCAGTTAACCAAATCACAACAATGCTTGTAATTCGTCCAACTCAGTCTACAACAGGTCCAACGCATTGATTCCAAAAGCGAATTCATGATAGCTAAGAACAATATCAAGCCTATCCATTTGCATTCAGAAGACAGCCACATCTCAAATCAAAAAGCAATTCCAGTCAAAACAGACGATTACAATCGCAAGTTCGCACATTCTGATCACCCAGAACAGCAACAGTTAAAATCGACATATCTCACTCTACACTACTCCAAATGACCTGAAATTTTACAGGCATCTCAAACACATCAATACCTACAACTTTCATTGTTTTAAGCAGGAAGCCAATTTGCCTCTATATAGGAGCTAAAAAATTCGGGCAGAATGCTCCCTCCAAGAACCCTTAATTTTCTGAAATTTCTTCAAAACAGAAATTGATTGCAATTGTCCACTTTTTCCACCTTCTAGCTTCATTACATAAATTTCCAATCATCATATGATAACCACAACATCATGATCACATTAAACCAGCAAATTCCTCAAAAAAATAAAAACTTCACCAATTCATTCCAAACCAAGAAATAAACCACAATTTCCAACACTATAGCCACCATTAGGCACAAATTAAACATCATTAGGTGTAAGAGGAAGTGTAAACATCACTTACCTACTAAACAAGAGAGAGAAAGTTGTAGACCACCTTAGCTTCTCCAAAAAACTTCACCAAACAACTCACTAGCACCTAATGGAAGAAGTTTATGGAGTAGAAACTAATTTATGCAAGTGGTTTGGAAGATTGAGCTAGTTGGGAGCTTGAAATTTTTGAGAAATCTTCTTCCTTCTTGAGCTCTCAAGAGTCGGCCAACATAGAGAAAGAAATGGTGAATTTTGAGTCAATTTTGAGATATTTAATCCAAGGGTAAGAAAGGTCAAAACAATGAATAGTTGTCTAACAAAGTCCAACCAATGAGATAATGACACTTGACACTTCATTAAATGCATTTCTATCCTTTGGTCACCTCTCACATCAATCACTTCACACTCCTCTAATTATCTCTTAACACCCAATAAATTTTACACAGTATCCGAAACTTAACCTTATTGGCCGAATTTTTCTGAACTTTTCGCACTAGTGGGGCCCACGTCCATAATCTATCCTTAATTTTTCAAAAACTACCCAATGCTAGAAAAATCATCTAAAAACTATAATTACTCATAAAATCCACCAAGAAAATATTCCTAAGCCAGAAAATGCAGAAAACATGAAATTAAAGGGGAAAAATCCTAGGAAAATTATTAGGGCAAATACGGGTTCTCACACTTATTTTTTTTTCGGGGCGTCACAGCAGGGTCTAGTGGGATTGTCTAGGAATAGACTAATGAAGGTTAAGTTGAATCTAAACTAAGGATTGAGCTATTAGCTATGTGGTTATAATAATTTGTGTATTATTGAATTGTTTTCTTTCATGTTTATAAAGATTGAAGTTTGAGTTATGTATGAAAATATTGAATGTATCCGTGAATTATTTGGCTTTTAAAGTTGTATAAAGTTGGTGTGTAATGTGACTTATATTCTGAGTATGTAATTTGATGATTACGTGTTTATTTTGTTATAATGCTGTAATATTTATTAGTCTTTGGGATTAAATAATTACTAGTTTGAGTGAAATTTGGTAACCAAAGTGGTGTATAGAAACTATGAGATTAAAATTGGAGAAGAAAAAAAAAGAGGAGAGATTGAAAGTTAAGCTTATAATGATGTTATAATTGTTGCAAGGGCCAATGGTGTTTTCTAAGATAGATTTCTTTTCAAGGATACTATCAATGGAAAATTTAGAAGGAAGATCATGAAGAATCTAAGAATGGTGTTGTCCACTTTAAGGAAGTGTCAATTGTGAGTGTGAATTTCGAATGGAAGATAAAATTCTGAAAGAAAACCTAAAACTTTTTACGATTAAAAGTATGAATTTCGAGGACGAAATTCTCTTAAGGGGGGAAGAATGTGAAAACTCGAGAAAAATTATATGTATGCTATGAATTTCTTTTATTTTAATTATTTTGATATTAGAAATATTATAACAAAAAAATTGTTAAATTAAATGCCTAATTGAATTTATATAAAAATTGAGAATTTAGAAATATCCTAGAATGGTGAAAAAAAATAAACATATGATATGCATATTGTAATTTGAGCCGTTTGAATACATTAGATAGTTGAATAAATATATGCCTCATTAATTTTCTTTAAAACCAAATGTGTGGAAATTTACTGGATCGATATAAGGGAAATTGTTTTTTTTATAAGTTCATACAAATTAAAACAAATGAAATATCGAGACAATGTGTGAAATAATAAAATTACGGACTCGTGGTAACCAAATGAACTAAAATGAAAATACTAAACTAACCTTGGAATTTTTTGTTAAACTACCATGCAGCCAAAGAACTAACCATCAGGAATTTATAGGACAAACCGAGAGCTTGAGGAATTGAAATTGAATAGGGGCCGGCCAATTAGCTACCACACTAAACGGTGGAAAGGAAATGAGTAGAGTTTTGGCTGCTAGCTTGGGGCGGTGAATAACTCTCATTTGGACAGCTGTTGGAATGAACTTATTACCAAAAGTTGCTGAGTAAGCAGTGGCCGAATGGGAGTTGGAATGATCAGCACCGAATGAAGAGGTTTGAGTGGTCGTCTGAGTGAAGGAAATATGTTCATTTCTCTTCTTACCAATCCAGTATTAGAAACCAAACTGAGGGAGAGTTTCGGTCACACCCATGCATTTCCAAATACCACCGAGTGAGAGGAAACAGAGAGAGTGAGGAAAGAAAGCAAGAGTGAGAGAGGGTGAGAGCAAGACCGAGAGAAACTAATACATATTTCTCTCATCTCTGTACACAATCAAAAGGGAGGAAAGGAAGCATTTCTGATTTTCTCTTGCTTCCAGTGCAACCGAAAGAGTGAGGAGGAGAGAGTTAGACAGTGTTAGCTGCGTTCATCTAGCTTGTGCCCTTAGAACCGTGAGCTAAGAGTGAGTACAAAGAGGTGAAACCAGTCTGCAACTCACGTATCAACTGCATCAGTGAGGGAACAGAGTGAGAGCTGGTGCAATCTGGAGGAACCAAAGCTTAAAAACTAGAGCAGTCTGCAACTGTTGAATTCTAAAGGAAAGGAAGTAAAAAATTCTGTAATAAACCTTTACTTATTAAGTATAAGTGAATATATAAGTTGCATGTTAAGTTTAGCAAGGAAAATGAATTCTTGACCAAGGGAAATTCTGATTTGGGATTGAAAAGCTGTTGGACTGAAACTGGTAGGAACCAAAAGTTCATTGGTTAGAGTTGCAGCTTGATAACAAGTGTAGAATGGAAAATAACGTTGGAAATTCATGTAACATATATATCTCAAGTATTACAAGAGGTTTAGCTGTAAAAACTTGTGAAAAGTTGGAGATTTGGTTTGGAACCGATGGAAGAACCTTGCTGGAATTTTTCCAGCTTCATCCAAATGGAGGGAAATGGAAACGTTTCAGCTGTCATTTGCGAAGAATGACTCTAAAATTCTGTATTAATCTGTAATATGTTGTATAATATCTCGATTTCTTCATGCATGAAAGATTTGAGTAAAAAAATGATGGGTTTAGTGGAAGAAATTCTTGTTTTTTGCACTGATTACTGTTTAGAATTCTGAAAATCTTCTGATATTTCGAAAAAATTCCAGGATGATTGGTTGTAATCTTGTATAAAAACATCTTCTAACATCTTGACTCTATCATTCACGCTCATTTTAGTGAATTTGAGACCTGAAAAGCTAATGAAATCTGAGAGAACTTAAACAACAAATTGGATTGGAAATTGTTTTGGCCGAGAGAGAAGAAATGAAAAGTTTTCCAGTTCTACTCTTTAAGTTGGATTGAAAATGATATAATCTTAGTCTAAATACTTCACAAGACTTTAAATTTGGTTTATATGTATATATTCATCATTCTTAGTTAATAAACTTAATAAATCTCGAAGAGAAATGGAAGAAAGAATTGCTGGAATTTCACATCTTGTTTAGTAAGCTAAGGAACTTGGTTTCTAGTGATTTAAACCTTAAGTTGGTGAAATTTTAAAGCTTAAAACTTCTCTCCTTACACTTTAGAACTTTAGAACTTTTGTTTGGGGTTGTACATAAAACTCCTAAACTTAAAAGTGTGAATCAAATCAAATGGGAGTTTTAAGAGTATTAGACTGCTTGGATTGGTTGAACTATGTTTAAAGAATTTTAAAACTCTAAATAAACTTATTAGAATTCACATTAAGAATACCTGAATGATTGTAGTTATATTTTACCTCAGGAATTGAGAGTGATCAAGGGTTTAACCTAGAAAGCGAAGCTTAATCGACCTTTGACGGTGAGTGTTTCCGAATTTATACGTTTAATTGTTTATGTGTACTTGAGTGAAATTATGTGACAAGTGCACGTATTATGAAATTATTGCTAAGTGATCCATTGCAACGTGCATCTCAATTGTCCCTCGCCTTCTAAGTCGGGAGTGTACTTTATCGCATTCGACTTAGTTTGAGCTTGAAGGTTGATAATTGATCAAGTGATATTGTAAGTGTGCATGAATGTAAGCTATGTGTGTACTTTATCACACTGGCTGAACTGGGCCCCAAAACCCTCTGTTCAACGGACTATTCGAGCCAGTAAAGGGCTTGGTCGGGTAGGACGGTAGCTTTGGGTAAGTGTTTCGGTATACTCGAGTATTACCATGGAGTACCAGATTACTGATATTGATATGGCCATCTAAGTGAGGGAAGTGTTTATTGTTTCGGAGGTTATAAAGAGGAGTTCGGTGGAGTGTGTAGTGCATTGAAGTGGCTCTAACGCGAGCACCATATCCTTTTAAAAGTGATTGTTCAGTGAAATGTGCACTACTTGCTTAGTTGTACTGATTTAAGTGCTTATTGATTGTTGCTTGCATAGAAACCTCATGGGCGTAAGCTCACCCTTTTAGCTTTGTTTTCCTTACAGGAGTCGGAGATTGAAGAGTGATTGGATTGAACTAGAAAGCTATTATGGGAAGATCCGTTATTCTATGTATATAGTGTAGTCATGGTCTCTTTTGAATTTGGAAACAGTTCAACTTTTGTTTGAGTTGGTGTGATATTAAGATTGGATATTTAGAACATGTATTTTATTTCTTTTATTGGACAAATTTATGTTTTAAACTGATTGGAGTTGTACTTAAGAGTGAATGTTCAGTTGTTCAATGATAATGTGATCTCTGAAGTTAATGTAAGTGAGTGAGTCCTGGCGAGAGTCAGGCAGGCGATCCGCTAACTTTTAGGTTACACCCTATAAGGAAGTGGGGTCATCACAGGTGGTATCAGAGCTCTTATTGAGCTCAAACCGGGAGAGGGTTCTTGGACTGTGGGGAATGGCCTATTAAGTATTGAACTAATTACTATTGCTAAGGGAATTAGATATGTACGTCGGGTAGAAATCTCAAATATAGGTGATTTACTCTTGGGACTGGCCAGTCTGAGCTGTGAATTATCATATTTCCGGATTCTTGTACCCGAGTACCAGAAAATTTCATTCAATGGTGTATTTGTGAATTGGGAAGAATTTAGTATGTTGTATTATGATGTGACTAGAAATCAACCTTTAGAAACCTTCATAACTCCATTTTCAGCTGTGCATTTGCACCCAAGAGCCTCTAAGGTGCCCAAAGAGATTTGGAGAAGTCTTTTTCAAATTCAAGAACATGGTCTTAACATTATGAGCGTCCTACATACCATTTAATGCGGATCAGTGTTACCCCTTTAACCAACAACATTACAAGCGGCATTATTGCCCATCAAAAACAATCCGACCATTATAAATTCACCTAAGTTGAAAATAAATCCCTATTGGGACACATGTGATAAGAGCACCCCGAATCTAAAATTCATTCATTTTAAAACCTTTTCTTGTCATCAGTCACCAAGAAAATATTTCCTTCATTCTCATCAGCTGCAACACCAGTTTCGGCAGTTTCAATATTTTTCTCACCAGGTTTCCCCTTTTGTTTCAATCTATTTTTCAATTTGAAACAATCTACCTTAATGTGCCCCATTTTATGACAATAATTGCACTCCACATTTCTATATCTGGATTTAGATCTACTTTTGTCAAATTCTCTTCTTTCAGTTCTGCCCCTAACAGCCAGACCTTCTGCCTAACTTCCACTAAATTTTTCAGTAATATCCCTGTCTATCTGCTCCTTAGATTTTAATGCAGATTTAATTTTTTGATACGAAATTGTTTATTTTCCATAAATCCTAGTATCGCGAAAATGTTTAAAAATTTGAGGAAGGGAACACAAAAGTAATAAGGCCTGATCCTCATCATCAATTTTTGAATCTATATTCTCCAAATCCATAATAATGGAATCAAATTTATCAAGATGTGAGAGTATAGATGTACCTTCAGTTATGCGAAACATATATAGACTTTGCTTTAAACAAAGCCGATTCTCAACTGTTTTCTTCATATACAAGGCCTTAAACTTGTCT
>NW_020862363.1:0-14602 GCF_003713205.1 Coffea eugenioides | reverse complement strand
GGAAAGAATGTCACAAGAGGAGTAGAAATATCCATATAGTTGTAATCAAACCGCCCCACATTCGAAATAAACACTTATCATGTCTTCACAGTCATGGGTGAAGGAAACAGATCTTCAGTGCAAATTTCTCGACGTACAGTATAATCCACCATCTATAGAAACCCTGTCAGACTATTTTGAGATTAGTCCATGATAGCTTCCGAGATTTATTCCCTCAATCAGTCCAATAACTAGGTCAAATATTAGGATCTTTCGCGCCTTGACTTTTGCCATTAAAACTTGTCTCAAGTGCAATCAAGATACAGACCCTTATTCTAGGGCTCTCCACTTTTTGGTACTCAAGTACAAGAATCCACAATAAGGTAATTCACAACTCGAGCCGGCCGGTCCTAAGAGTAAATCACCCATATTACAGATTCCTACCCGACGTACATATCTATTCCTCCCAAGTATCCTGATAAAGGGTTTACGCTTATAACATTCATGATTCATAGCTTACGCCCAAAAAGAGCACCTAGTCCTTTCCACTGACTCACATAATCGAAACAATAACACCACTTGGCCCCAAGCTCACTTCGCGCAGAGACCACGCGAAGCAGTAAAATATCTTCCATTCTTTCAAACCAGTTCTCGGCAATTTCGGGATCTAGTTATCCAAGAAATTTAGGAGGTGTGAACTTTTGGAACTGATTTAGGACTCTATCTTCACTTACTTCAAGGTTCCTTTACTAGTTACCCGGTGTTTGACCTTGTTGGTCAACTGAATGGCCAGTAAACAGTAGATCCGTCATACGATTGATAGCTGTAGCTACCTGGTCCCCTACTCCACCTCCGGGTCCCTGGTTCTAATTGACTACAAACCTTTATTCCTCTTCTTGGTCCTGGACCTATTCTCCTTTATTACTCACTGGTCTAGGGTCCAAGTATTTTAACCAATGGGTAAGTACGTGTTGGTACATGATAGATGATTATTCCTTTTCAAAAGTCAAATAAAATGAAATCGGAGTCACAATAAGCGAGTGAAAATATAAAGCAATTAAATGCCAATGTCGTAATAAAGTCGAGGTCAAAGTCACCGTAACAGTCACAGGCCAATTCACAGTCACAGTCAAAGTCAAAGTATTATACATTCCAAGGCTCATAGTAGTTGTTTGTAAGATAACTAGACCAAAAGTATCAGGTACGAGACTCACAGATACAAATACAGTCATACAGTCATATCAAGGAAAAATCCAGTGCAAGTAGTCAAAAGAAAATTGTACAACCACCGAGTCACCACATCCCTTATCCTTTCTATGTATAGTAGTCAAAATCATCCAAAGTAGTAGCCTAGAGGTGTAGGCTTAGTTTGATGCGGGACTAGCTGACCCTCCTCCGGTCTAGGCAAGGTCAACACTTGCCTCGTCTCCAATGTTAGAGACTTCACCACTTAAGTCTACTGAAGTCCCCAAACAGGTCATCACAAACATTCAGGTTTGACTCGACTCTATTCCTCACTTTTATTGCCCCCTAAACGCGTTCCTGAGCTTCTCCAAGTTACATACAAAGATTTACCAATCCTTTGATGGCCTTCAACCATATCATACCTGTGCTCCTTAATTCGATCGGCTTGCATTTTAGTAGTTCTTCAGCTTTAAACCTAGCATTGTCCCGGGCAAGCAACTTTCGCTCCTTCACAACGGCCAACACTACACCATTAGAATAGGTAAAATTTGCAGACACTCACACCACTTGTAGTGATTAGATAAGCCCCAATAGGCTCTAGGCCTCCGGGTCTGATTTGATACTAAATCATCGGTAAGTCCCCACGGGATGGCTCGCCAACCGGTCTATTACTAGGGCCGCCAGATTCATCCAGCCTACACAAAGTGTAGATAAACTTAAGTACTCTTAAGGGAAAATAATCAAATATAATCCTCAAGTCGAAAATTCCTAACTCGCCCAAACCAATTCAAACCTAGGCTCAAAATTTTTTTTTTCCTTCCAGTGATCACTTAACTTTCAAACCAATCCCACAGTCCAGCATCCTGAGCTTTTATGTCTAGGATACTCTTCAAAGATCTGAAGCCTAAGCTCTGATACCAACTGTGACAGCCCCACCTCTCCCTAGGGCAAACCCCAGGGTATCAACGGACTGCCTGCCCAACTCTCGCCAGGACTCAGTCGTTCAAAGTACTAATATCATCAATGAAACGAATGTAACATTTGACAATGCAGGGGATTGAAACACTAACTCAAACATAATCACTAATTCAACAATTCAGCTTAGTACATATATCATCGTATGCCAACTTACCACGCTTCACTCAAAATTACATAATATAAATCACCCTTAAGAATTTAAGCTTACAAGTCTGCTTAAACGAAAGTTACAACCTCAAAACGCAAGAACGGCAAAATAAAGCTAAGAAAGCCCTCGATCAAATCCCTTCCCGATCTGTTAAGGAAAACAAAGGGAATGGAGTGAGCTAAAGCCCAGTGAGGTTCCAGGTAAACAAGTAAACACATAGCCACATAAAATCACAAAATAGCCAACTAAACACCGTACAGTAAAATAACAGTTCAATTCAAGGATACGGGTGGCTTTCAAAAGCCAAAGGTCCACTTGAGCTTGATCATAATTGCCTCCTGTTGACACTCCGTCAACACTTGTAACAGTATATAGGTCCGTAGAACACCACTTTCACCAGTCTCCGTCCACCAAACAACCCCCCCACCGGGCCCGCACTCCATAAACAGTAGTTTGGTAATACTCGAGTATACCAGGAATCCGAGTTTCCAATGCTCAAGGATTCCAATGAAACAGTATCAAGCCGAGGATTTTATCACTGGTGGTGCTGGACAACACAACAAGCAAGCACAGCGGCTATGCTTCACCAGGGACCTCCAAGCAAGATTCAATTTCCAGTGAACAGTAAACAGTCCTCAAGGTTTATCGGCCTTCTCGACCAAGCCCTTGCTGGCTCGATACAACCGACTCACCTATGAGGTTGGGTACCCGAACAGTAACAGTAGTTGGTGGAATGTCATCCACGCAACTTAAGCACAGTCATGTATAGCAATATCTCATTTCATGTTAATTCATTCAGTAAGTAGAGCCTCAGTGAAAAGAAAAAATAAGAAAGGTCGAGTGCGATAAAGTACACACTCGCCTCAATTTTAATTAAAACAGTTTTGGCTCAAACAATAACAATTCAATACTTTCAAGTACACGAATATTTCTCATAACAAGTAGCAGGTAGTGGAACACTCACCTGTCAAGCAAAAGTAATAATCGACGTCAAACGTCTCAGTTACGATCACCGTCGTTGCCCAAACCTAGGTCAACGAGTGAAAACATTAATAATTGGATTCGTTCCCTACTAAAGTATAGGTTCATTAAGAGGCCAAGTGAGTAGCTTAAGCTACTTAATCCGGCATGCAAATAGGGTCTAAACCACGGTGAAAGTTCATGGAAAACAAGTCTAGTATGTACATGAAAGTTTGGCAAAAGAAAAGTTTCACTACAGCTCAAAGGCTTCATTACGGGTTAAACTGTCTCGCCCGGCCAGCCTCGGGAAAACGGTCATTGCTCATTGTGGGAAAGTCAGAATTTGGTTCCGTCAGTTGCATTGGAAACTAGGTTCATAAGGCTAAATTTTTCTAGAATAAACCATTTCCAAAATCCCAACATAAGTGGCTCAAAATTAAGAAACCAAATGAACTTTCTGGACTGTCTCGGATGAACAGTACTTCCCGGACAGCCAACTTTCCAGACTCGCCACGGATCGCTCGGGATGAACCAGAAAATGAGCTTTGTACCGTTTTAAAGCTCTAAGAGTCTACTTTCAATTGCCACAAACGGAACTCAATTCCGATCAGTGATTAACACGTTATGACCTTAACAAGATGGCTGGACAGAAAATTTCTGGACCTAATCCAGTTTTCCTCCTTTGTTTATAACTCAAAATTTATTCAACCAAATTGGCTAATTTTTTCGTAGACAACCTCCACACACATAACCCAACATATAATACTCACATTTGTAGCCAAAATGTGCATGAAAATATCAAGGTAAAACCGGGCAGCAAGCTTAAAAAGTTTCGGTCAGCACACTTTAAAAAATTTCTAACTTCTACTCTTCTTGTTATTTTCATTCCTTGCACATAACAAGTATTAGATCCAACTAAATAGGGGTTTAAAACATATCAATACTTCATAAACACACATGAATAAGGGTTAGACATTTCATCAAACACTTGGTATGCATATTAGTAAACCTAACCATTACTTGATTAACTCAAGAAACTAACCCCAAATTCAACCATAACAAGTTGTTTTCGCCATTTCAACCTCAAGTAGATGATATAACATCATAAACCCAAATTTTAAAGATTACATACCTTACTTACAAGTTGCTTTGGTCACCAAACAAACCACCACAATAGAAGCTTTAGGCTTGAAACAACCTCAAAGATTGAATGAAATTTTCTCACAAACTCTAGATCTTTCTCTTTTGGTTTTTGTTCAAGATCAAACTAAGGTTGTCATAGCAAGAAGATGGAGTTTTCTTCCTTCCCTTGGAAGCCCTTAAGGTGGACGAAATTTTGGAGGAAAATGAAGCAAAGTTGGTTTAAAATTCCTCTAATCCTTTGGTCAAACAAGATACATGGCTAGGGTTTTGCCACATGGCTCCATTATTGTCCTAACCTTTCTTAATCGTTGACTAATGCCATTCTTACCTTTCCAAATGCACCAATAATTATTCAACACCTCTAATCTCTCACATAAAGTCTCTACCACTAATAAAAGTACACTTGGACAATTACAAGTGGTGAATTATTTACAACCTAGCTCAAGGAAATATTTTACTTCAAGTAAAATGAATTGAAATGAAATGCATGGAAATTATTATAACACATAGAAAATAATTTGTAAGGGCATATATTAAATGGTCTAGATCTTATAATAAGGCATGTAAGTAAGAAAATTGTGTTTTAAAGTGAGGGTCAATACAAGGGATTTGTTGTAACACATTGTGAAATATAATGCCAGGGCATATAAGAGGTGGTTTAAATCTTGGTGCAAGGCATGTAGTTTGGGGAAATTGTATTTTAAAAATGAGGGTTCTCACACTCTCTCCCCCTTAAAGAATTTCGCCCTCGAGATTCTCAGCTTGATTACTGAGTAGTTCAAAATATTTTCGATGAATATCCTTTTTAACTCTCTCGAGTCTTGTGAGCGCATGCTTTAGTAAGACCAGCAATACAAAGCCATATTATGTAGGAATTGAAGCTACAAATCTTTATTTAGAACATGTTTCAATTTACAAGTTTCATAGTTGTATAACCTATCGAAATATAATACTAGCTTGTTCCCATCGAAGAATAATCCTTATGTCCTTACTAATCAATGTTGCAAAAGTCATTTAGAGCAGAAAAGTATCACTTATAGCCAAACGTTTAGAGAAAGTAGAAAAGACGTTCAAAATGCAAAGTTGTAAACTGTCCGACCTAAGGTGGTTTGAAGAACTCATTTTCCTTTCATTTAAGTCTCGTTTCTACTCATAAACCAACCTCAAAATAGTTTACCAACTCCAATCCTAAAGTTGGGAATGTAAGTAGGAATAATCCTAGGAAAAATAGAAATTTTTTTAGTTTTACGTGATCTCATTTGAAAATCTTATCTCGAGCTTCTTATGTCCAAAACTTAAAAACTTTATACCGTCGGAATATGGATTCAAATTGTTACAACTTTCTAGAAGGTACCATTGTAAGATCCAATCCACGAGTCGGTCAAATTCCAACCTAAAGTTGCTGCTTCACCCAGTAACAGACAGAACAGGTATACAGTTTCAGTCAACTTTGAAAAATCATAGATATTCATGGGAATTGAGAACAATACTGATACTCTGAACCTAGTTTCAAACATAATAAATGAAACTCAATTTTGACTTTTCTACATCAAGATATAACAAATTCTGTAAAACCTTCCAAGGTTCCCTGCGGAAAAATTTTCAGCGGCACATCCTTTGTGTTTACTAACTTTTCCTAGCCCATTCAAGGCTTCATTCTTCCCATGAAATAGCTTCAACTCAAGCATATAAATATCAAGCCCACAACTCACTACATCAAGCATATAACCGTCTCTACTCAAGTTTAGCAAAATGAAACCCAAAGCTGAAATTCTTAATCACAAGCTTGAATTTTCTTTAGGCAAGTCATAACAAAGCTATCAGACCATGGTCAGTACTTAAGCATGACGTGTGGTAGAAAATTCACCATAAAACCATAAATTACCATAACACTAGTTCAACCCATGAAATTTTCCATAAAGCTGCCAAAAGTACTACCTTAATCCACTAGTTTTCCTATATTGGTAGTAGAGGAAAATTGCTAGCCAAAGTTACCTTGTAACCTCAAGAAAGATGGAAATCCAGGGCTTCTTCCTCAAAAATCGCTCCACCAATACCTTGAAATCTTTCTTAGTTAACATTTCCATGGAGTAACTTCAGATTCAAGTACAAAATTGAGGTTGGAGTTGGAGGTCTCTCTTTGGTTTCTCTTCTCTCTTGGTTCGGCCAAGTAAGAGGGAAGATGAAGACAATTCGGTCAAATTTTTGATTTAGTCAAGGTGAAAAATGTGACGCAAACCTTAATCTCGATAGAAAGAAGAGTTACAACATGGTTACTATTCTTGCTAGCTCTTTAACCCATACACTCTGTACATTAAATCATTTCTTCCCTTCGAGCGACAAACGATAAATTTTTAACTCAAAGACCAAAGTAGGGCAATAAACTCAGGGATAAGGATCCAATATTGCACCACCACCAATATTTCATAGCACTTATTAAAACAGCAGGTACCAAGTCCACTGTTCCTAAGGGAATACATCTTGCTATATAAAAATGTCACTATGCATAGTCCAATGATTATAACTTATCCAGGCAAAAACCTCATTAATGGCTATTCAACTTGGCAAATATACTGGTACAAACTTATTCTGTACCTCTTCTGGAACCCCTTCATATTTCCTTTCAATCGTATGTTCTGATGCAATAGTTCAATGTTCTCTAGGTATTTTGGTTCCCATCATCTTTCCCAGTACTCAGTTCATCTCTTTTGGAACTCTATTTCTTTTTGAATAACCTCTATTTTCTTATGCAGATCAGTCACATTTGTCATCTCACTAATTCACTTATCTCGATAGTAGCTTGCCAGTAAATCAAAGGAGCAAAGTAAGTAACTAATTACAATTGGAAACTCTAGTCATATAACTTTTAAATTCATTCTCCTCCGATCCTACCACAAGGAATTAAACGTAGCTATCCTCAAGTGAGATAGACAAGATAATAGAATACAGGTAGGCTAATAGCTCAGAATACAATGCCACTCATTCTTATTCGGGAATTTCAATACGAGAGTATCCTTATCACTTATGCACATAGCAACCCTAAAGCGTACTTTATGTGTCGGAACTTCTACCTCCTATCTCAATCTCTTGCATACAGGTATAGAATCCAATTCTTTTCTCAAATTCCCATGCATAATTCCAAAACTCACGATCTCGCCACGATCATAATCGAGTCAAGTCCATACTTAGACATTAGTGGATAGGTGTCAAGGAAGCATAGGAAAGAATGTCACAAGAGGAGTAGAAATATCCATATAGTTGTAATCAAACCGCCCCACATTCGAAATAAACACTTATCATGTCTTCACAGTCATGGGTGAAGGAAACAGATCTTCAGTGCAAATTTCTCGACGTACAGTATAATCCACCATCTATAGAAACCCTGTCAGACTATTTTGAGATTAGTCCATGATAGCTTCCGAGATTTATTCCCTCAATCAGTCCAATAACTAGGTCAAATATTAGGATCTTTCGCGCCTTGACTTTTGCCATTAAAACTTGTCTCAAGTGCAATCAAGATACAGACCCTTATTCTAGGGCTCTCCACTTTTTGGTACTCAAGTACAAGAATCCACAATAAGGTAATTCACAACTCGAGCCGGCCGGTCCTAAGAGTAAATCACCCATATTACAGATTCCTACCCGACGTACATATCTATTCCTCCCAAGTATCCTGATAAAGGGTTTACGCTTATAACAGTCATGATTCATAGCTTACGCCCAAAAAGAGCACCTAGTCCTTTCCACTGACTCACATAATCGAAACAATAACACCATTTGGCCCCAAGCTCACTTCGCGCAGAGACCACGCGAAGCAGTAAAATATCTTCCATTCTTTCAAACCAGTTCTCGGCAATTTCGGGATCTAGTTCTCCAAGAAATTTAAGAGGTGTGAACTTTTGGAACTGATTTAGGACTCTATCTTCACTTACTTCAAGGTTCCTTTACTAGTTACCCGGTGTTTGACCTTGTTGGTCAACCGAATGGCCAGTAAACAGTAGATCGGTCATACGATTGATAGCTGTAGCTACCTGGTCCCCTACTCCACCTCCGGGTCCCTGGTTCTAATTGACTACAAACCTTTATTCCTCTTCTTGGTCCTGGACCTATTCTCCTTTATTACTCACTGGTCTAGGGTCCAAGTATTTTAACCAATGGGTAAGTACGTGTTGGTACATGATAGATGATTATTCCTTTACAAAAGTCAAATAAAATGAAATCGGAGTCACAATAAGGGAGTGAAAATATAAAGCAATTAAATGCCAATGTCGTAATAAAGTCGAGGTCAAAGTCACCGTAACAGTCACAGTCCAATTCACAGTCACAATCAAAGTCAAAGTATTATACATTCCAAGGCTCATAGTAGTTGTTTGTAAGATAACTAGACCAAAAGTATCAGGTACGAGACTCACAGATACAAATACAGTCATACAGTCATATCAAGGAAAAATCCAGTGCAAGTAGTCAAAAGAAAATTGTACAACCACCGAGTCACCACATCCCTTATCCTTTCTATGTATAGTAGTCAAAATCATCCAAAGTAGTAGCCTAGAGGTGTAGGCTTAGTTTGATGCGGGACTAGCTGACCCTCCTCCGGTCTAGGCAAGGTCAACACTTGCCTCGTCTCCAATGTTAGAGACGTCACCACTTAAGTCTACTGAAGTCCCCAAACAGGTCATCACAAACATTCAGGTTTGACTCGACTCTATTCCTCACTTTTATTGCCCCCTAAACGCGTTCCTGAGCTTCTCCAAGTTACATACAAAGATTTACCAATCCTTTGATGGCCTTCAACCATATCATACCTGTGCTCCTTAATTCGATCGGCTTGCATTTTAGTAGTTTCCTTTAGTTGATTGACTTCAGCTTTAAACCTAGCATTGTCCCGGGCAAGCAACTTTCGCTCCTTCACAACGGCCAACACTACTCCATTAGAATAGGTAAATTTTGCAGACACTCACACCACTTGTAGTGATTAGATAAGCCCCAATAGGCTCTAGGCCTCCGGGTCTGATTTGATACTTAATCATCGGTAAGTCCCCACGGGATGGCTCGCCAACCGGTCTATTACTAGGGCCGCCAGATTCATCCAGCCTACACAAAGTGTAGATAAACTTAAGTACTCTTAAGGGAAAATAATCAAATATAATCCTCAAGTCGAAAATTCCTAACTCGCCCAAACCAATTCAAACCTAGGCTCAAAATTTTTTTTTTCCTTCCAGTGATCACTTAACTTTCAAACCAATCCCACAGTCCAGCATCCTGAGCTTTTATGTCTAGGATACTCTACAAAGATCTGAAGCCTAAGCTCTGATACCAACTGTGACAGCCCCACCTCTCCCTAGGGCAAACCCCAGGGTATCAACGGACTGCCTGCCCAACTCTCGCCAGGACTCAGTCGTTCAAACTACTAATATCATCAATGAAACGAATGTAACATTTGACAAAGCAGGGGATTGAAACACTAACTCAAACATAATCACTAATTCAACAATTCAGCTTAGTACATATATCATCGTATGCCAACTTACCACGCTTCACTCAAAATTACATAATATAAATCACCCTTAAGAATTTAAGCTTACAAGTCTGCTTAAACGAAAGTTACAACCTCAAAACGCAAGAACGGCAAAATAAAGCTAAGAAAGCCCTCGATCAAATCCTTTCCCAATCTGTTAAGGAAAACAAAGGGAATGGAGTGAGCTAAAGCCCAGTGAGGTTCCAGGTAAACAAGTAAACACATAGCCACATAAAATCACAAAATAGCCAACTAAACACCGTACAGTAAAATAACAGTTAAATTCAAGGATACGGGTGGCTTTCAAAAGCCAAAGGTCCACTTGAGCTTGATCATAATTGCCTCCTGTTGACACTCCGTCAACACTTGTAACAGTATATAGGTCCGTACAACACCACTTTCACCAGTCTCCGTCCACCAAACAACCCCCCACCGGGCCCGCACTCCATAAACAGTAGTTTGGTAATACTCGAGTATACCAGGAATCCGAGTTTCCAATGCTCAAGGATTCCAATGAAACAGTATCAAGCCGAGGATTTTATCACTGGTGGTGCTGGACAACACAACAAGCAAGCACAGCGGCTATGCTTCACCAGGGACCTCCAAGCAAGATTCAATTTCCAGTGAACAGTAAACAGTCCTCAAGGTTTATCGGCCTTCTCGACCAAGCCCTTGCTGGCTCGATACAACCGACTCACCTATGAGGTTGGGTACCCAAACAGTAACAGTAGTTGGTGGAATGTCATCCACGCAACTTAAGCACAGTCATGTATAGCAATATCTCATTTCATGTTAATTCATTCAGTAAGTAGAGCCTCAGTGAAAAGAAAAAATAAGAAAGGTCGAGTGCGATAAATTACACACTCGCCTCAATTTTAATTAAAACAGTGTTTGGCTCAAACAATAACAATTCAATACTTTCAAGTACACGAACATTTCTCATAACAAGTAGCAGGTAGTGGAACACTCACCTGTCAAGCAAAAGTAATAATCGACGTCAAACGTCTCGGTTACGATCACCGTCGTTGCCCAAACCTAGGTCAACGAGTGAAAACATTAATAATTGGATTCGTTCCCTACTAAAGTATAGGTTCATTAAGAGGCCAAGTGAGTAGCTTAAGCTACTTAATCCGGCATGCAAATAGGGTCTAAACCACGGTGAAAGTTCATGGAAAACAAGTCTAGTATGTACATGAAAGTTTGGCAAAAGAAAAGTTTCACTACAGCTCAAAGGCTTCATTACGGGTTGAACTGTCTCGCCCGGCCAGCCTCGGGGAAACGGTCATTGCTCATTGTGGGAAAGTCAGAATTTGGTTCCGTCAGTTGCATTGGAAACTAGGTTCATAAGGCTAAATTTGTCTAGACGAAACCATTTCCAAAATCCCAACATAAGTGGCTCAAAATTAAGAAACCAAATGAACTTTCTGGACTGTCTCGGATGAACAGTACTTCCCGGACAGCCAACTTTCCAGACTCGCCACGGATCGCTCGGGATGAACCAGAAAATGAGCTTTGTACCGTTTTAAAGCTCTAAGAGTCTACTTTCAATTGCCATAAACGGCACTCAATTCTGATCAGTGAGTAACACGTTATGACCTTAACAAGATGGCTGGACAGAAAATTTCTGGACCTAGTCCAGTTTTCCTCCTCTGTTTATAACTCAAAATTTATTCAACCAAATTGGCTAATTTTTTTGTAGACAACCTCCACACACATAACCCAACATATAATACTCACATCTGTAGCCAAAATGTGCATGAAAATATCAAGGTAAAACCGGGCAGCAAGCTTAAAAAGTTTCGGTCAGCACACTTTAAAAAATTTCTAACTTCTACTCTTCTTGTTATTTTCATTCCTTGCACATAACAAGTATTAGATCCAACTAAATAGGGGTTTAAAACATATCAATACTTCATAAACACACATGAATAAGGGTTAGACATTTCATCAAACACTTGGTATGCATATTAGTAAACCTAACCATTACTTGATTAACTCAAGAAACTAACCCCAAATTCAACCATAACAAGTTGTTTTCGCCATTTCAACCTCAAGTAGATGATATAACATCATAAATCCAAATTTTAAAGATTACATACCTTACTTACAAGTTGCTTTGGTCACCAAACAAACCACCACAATAGAAGCTTTAGGCTTGAAACAACCTCAAAGATTGAAGGAAATTTTCTCACAAACTCTAGATCTTTCTCTTTTGGTTTTTGTTCAAGATCAAACTAAGGTTGTCATAGCAAGAAGATGGATTTTTCTTCCTTCCCTTGGAAGCCCTTAAGGTGGACGAAATTTTGGAGGAAAATGAAGCAAAGTTGGTTTAAAATTCCTCTAATCCTTTGGTCAAACAAGATACATGGCTAGGGTTTTGCCACATGGCTCCATTATTGTCCTAACCTTTCTTAATCTTTGACTAATGCCATTCTTAACCTTTCCAAATGCACCAATAATTATTCAACACCTCTAATCTCTCACATAAAGTCTCTACCACTAATAAAAGAACACTTGGACAATTACAAGTGGTGAATTATTTACAACCTAGCTCAAGGAAATATTTTACTTCAAGTAAAATGAATTGAAATGAAATGCATGGAAATTATTATAACACATAGAAAATAATTTGTAAGGGCATATATTAAATGGTCTAGATCTTATAATAAGGCATGTAAGTAAGAAAATTGTGTTTTAAAGTGAGGGTCAATACAAGGGATTTGTTGTAACACATTGTGAAATATAATGCCAGGGCATATAAGAGGTGGTTTGAATCTTGGTGCAAGGCATGTAGTTTGGGGAAATTGTATTTTAAAAATGAGGGTTCTCACACTCTCTCCCCCTTAAAGAATTTCGCCCTCGAGATTCTCAGCTTGATTACTAAGTAGTTCAAAATATTTTCGATGAATATCCTTTTTAACTCTCTCGAGTCCTGTGAGCGCATGCTTTAGTAAGACCAGCAATACAAAGCCATATTATGTAGGAATTGAAGCTACAAATCTTTATTTAGAACATGTTTCAATTTACAAGTTTCATAGTTGTATAACCTATCGAAATATAATACTAGCTTGTTCCCATCGAAGAATAATCCTTATGTCCTTACTAATCAATGTTACAAAAGTCATTTAGAGCAGAAAAGTATCACTTATAGCCAAACGTTTAGAGAAAGTAGAAAAGACGTTCAAAATGCAAAGTTGTAAACTGTCCGACCTAAGGTGGTTTGAAGAACTCATTTTCCTTTCATTTAAGTCTCGTTTCTACTCATAAACCAACCTCAAAATAGTTTACCAACTCCAATCCTAAAGTTGGGAATGTAAGTAGGAATAATCCTAGGAAAAATAGAAATTTTTTTAGTTTTGCGTGATCTCATTTGAAAATCTTATCTCGAGCTTCTTATGTCCAAAACTTAAAAAACTTTATACCGTCGGAATATGGATTCAAATTGTTACAACTTTCTAGAAGGTACCATTGTAAGATCCAATCCACGAGTCGGTCAAATTCCAACCTAAAGTTGCTGCTTCACCCAGTAACAGACAGAACAGGTATACAGTTTCAGTCAACTTTGAAAAATCATAGATATTCATGGAAATTGAGAGATACTCTGAATCTAGTTTCAAACATAATAAAACTCAATTTTGACTTTTCTACATCAAGATATAACAAATTCTGTAAAACCTTCCAAGGTTCCCTGCGGAAAAAATTTTCAGCGGCACATCCTTTGTGTTTACTAACTTTTCCTAGCCCATTCAAGGCTTCATTCTTCCCATGAAATAGCTTCAACTCAAGCATATAAATCAAGCCCACAACTCACTACATCAAGCATATAACCGTCTCTACTCAAGTTTAGCAAAATGAAACCCAAAGCTGAAATTCTTAATCACAAGCTTGAATTTTCTTTAGGCAAGTCATAACAAAGCTATCAGACCATGGTCAGTACTTAAGCATGACGTGTGGTAGAAAATTCACCATAAAACCATAAATTACCATAACACTAGTTCAACCCATGAAATTTTCCATAAAGCTGCCAAAAGTACTACCTTAATCCACTAGTTTTCCTATATTGGTAGTAGAGGAAAATTGCTAGCCAAAGTTACCTTGTAACCTCAAGAAAGATGGAAATCCAGGGCTTCTTCCTCAAAAATCGCTCCACCAATACCTTGAAATCTTTCTTAGTTAACATTTCCATGGAGTAACTTCAGATTCAAGTACAAATTTGAGGTTGGAGTTGGAGGTCTCTCTTTGGTTTCTCTTCTCTCTTGGTTCGGCCAAGTAAGAGGGAAGATGAAGACAATTCGGTCAAATTGTTGATTTAGTCAAGGTGAAAAATGTGACGCAAACCTTAATCTCGATAGAAAGAAGAGTTACAACATGGTTACTATTCTTGCTAGCTCTTTAACCCATACACTCTGTACATTAAATCATTTCTTCCCTTCGAGCGACAAACGATAAATTTTTAACTCAAAGACCAAAAAGTAGGGCAATAAACTCAGGGACAAGGATCCAATATTGCACCACCACCAATATTTCATAGCACTTATTAAAACAGCAGGTACCAAGTCCACTGTTCCTAAGGGAATACATCTTGCTATATAAAAATGTCACTATGCATAGTCCAATGATTATAACTTATCCAGGCAACAACCTCATTAATGGCTATTCAACTTGGCAAATGTACTGGTACAAACTTATTC
>NW_020862362.1:0-11854 GCF_003713205.1 Coffea eugenioides | reverse complement strand
ACCAATACTGATATCCCAATGTCAATGATAAAATTGAAAACTCCCTAATTTGGAGTGTAGATGGCCCCTGTTTCTTTTTGATATTGAAGACCAAAATGTCAATGGTAGAGTCAAATTCCCCCCAACTTGTAATTTTTCTCTTGCAAAAAATTTTGAGCATTTTTGCCATTTTTTTTTTCAATTCTCAAATCTCCTTCCCCAGTGTGGGGGTGCAATCATAAGTGCTTTTGAAACGAACCACCAATTTAGGTTCAAATGAGGATGCAAAGGATAAGAGTGTTTAGATGATAGAAACGATGGCCAAAGCATCATTCTTATTTCTCATGACAACTAAAGTAAAGAATAACCCGTTGGAAAAACCCATTTCCATTTGACATTCGAAAATTTTTCCGTGGAGGGTCATGATCATTGAGGCTTTTATTTGAAACGAAATTCTATTTTTAAAAGTCTCAAATGGGAAAATAAATGATAAAATCTGTATAGATAGAGAAATGAAGGCCTAAAGTATCATTCCAAATTTTCAAAACAAATATGAAGTAATGTACATTTTTGCTTTCACTCAGATGTGGATTGAATCTGGTTAGACACACTGGACATTTTCATGGTAAAAATTGTCTCACTTTGAAGCTAGTCAATCAATGCGACTGATCTTAGATGTTAAATAGAAGTGGACAAAAAATGAAAAAGAAAAGTATCTGGGTTGATCTTTTATGGGAAACTATCAAATTTGTGTGACCCTTTTTATTTCAATTACTCCCATTGAATAGTTTAGACCACAAATCTAGTGTATGCAAAGAAATTTGGGAATTGGACATACACTCATGAATTTTCGAACAAGAGGTCGAAAATTTTTAATTTAGTCTTATTTCTTAAAATCTATCATGAATTCTCCCAATGAGCAAATAAAGAATGAATATATACAAAACAATAATTGTCTAAATAAAAACTTTATTATTCAAATGTTTGAAAATTTTTTTTTTTTTTTTTTGTCAAATATAATACATGTGAGCAAATAAAAATCTCTAAAGAATACATTTTCAAATATATACACACTTTTTCTTTCTATCTTTTGAGACAATATATTAGAAACAATGAATCAAAAGATTTTTGAGATACTTTACACTAGCGTTTTCAAATGGATTTTTCATTCATTTTTTTCATCATCATTTTTTTTTTTTACATTGTTGGATCTGCCCAAGAATCAAGTAACACTTGTAATTTTTTAAAATTTATCAGACCAAAAATATTATCAGATATAGGAAAAATATTTTTACTTTGTTGAAACAACTTTTATAAATGCAGGGGAGGGGGAAAAAATTAAAGCAAAATACCCAGAGTTAGTAAGCAAAACTGCAAAATCGGTATGCATGTCCTATGGGGGAACCCTTTTATGCCAAAGGTTGGCCTAGCATGAAAAATGCAATCCTCTGGGATAGGCACCATACAATACCTGACGGATCCGATTGGCTTATTGAGATTCAATTAAAAGACAAATTTTGAAAAAATTAGATAATTGTAGTGACAAAAGACAATTTTGTCCAACAAAATGAGGACAAAGTCCGAATGAATTGATTGCTTTGATTGACACATAAAATGATATCAAAATCAATTTAGTGTGAAAAACTTATTTTTTTTTTAGGATTGAAATGTCTCGACTAGTTTTTTCAGTGAACCATAGATCGAAACTTTAAAAGAGAATAAATAGGTTAAATGAATCGAATGAAATTGATGGTTAGTTCAAAAATTGACTGGATTATCCTGAAAGTGAATAAAACTGATTCAATGGATTGGATGAAATTGAGAATTTATTCAAAAAAAATTGACTAAATGAATAATGAATTGGATGGAATTGATGATTTATTCAAAATTGATTGTATTGTCCTAAAAATGAATAAATTGGTCAAATGGATTGGATAGAATTGATAGTTTATTCAAAAATCGACTGGATCACTGGCCAAATGAACAGAATGAAATTGATGATTTATCCAAAATGAAATTGAATGAAAATGAAATTAAAAATGAACAAAATTGTAAGGATCGAATGATCTATAAAAAAAATCGACTCAATCATCTTAGATGTAAAAATGGAATGAATGAAATTGATGATTTATTCAAAATCGACCGAATTGCCCTAAAAATAGGTAAACTGGTCACATGAATTGAATGAAATTTAATTTATTCAAAATTGACCGAATCACCTTAAAAAAGGGTAAATTGGTCAAACGAAATTGATGATTTATTCAAAATTGACTTAGTCCTAAAAGTGAAGAAATAGGAAAAAATGGATTGGATGAATTTAATGAATAAAATGATCCAATGAAATTGATGGTTTATTCCAAAAATTGATTGAATTGTCTACCCATTGGAAATTTTCAAAAATTCATTAGTCTATGAGCCTTCGAAAATCAAGATTTGGCGTTAACATACTTATCATCTCAACAATGAGGAATTTGTGAATTTCTTCAACTTAATGTCCTTTACGCAAGGGATTTTTACCAATTCTGATAAAATGGTCAAAAAGTGATTATTAAAGGCTCATATTCTAATGCGTAAAAACTGTTCCATTATTTTCAATGTCGTCACACGAAAGGGATCGAATCCTACCTTACCTTGTGCACTACCCCTTTGAATAGTACAAGAAATATAAACGTGCCAGTCTCATTGGATTATATATCCGAGACACAAGGCGGTTTATGCCTAACGCGGGATTCCCTAAGAGGCATTCCCTTTCTAAGGCTTATGCATGATGCCATTCTTATCAAAGCAGGGAAAAATGCGATTTGAAATGAGACGTGACCTAAGGAGCCCTTTGTTTGCCAGGGTAAGCCTAAAATGGTATAACATTATGAATTTATGAACAAAATGCATCACAATTTTCAAACGTGCGATAACCTATCTACAAGGGTGGGCTTCTAAAAGAAGGTCATGCCAGACCTCTTATTTGCTAAGGGTTTGTGAATGCAATGGGGACACAAAAACCAAGAAAAGTTAGTTTAAACAGATAAATACACATAACACATTGTAGCAACGGAATCAACACAAGGAAATAAAGCAATAAAAAGAGGAAAAGGGTTGGACCCCTCCCCTCGTGAATAGTGTCCCTAATAGGGTAAGGTCGACTCTACCCTAGGCAAGCTAAAATGGATGCATGAGGTTAGGGTTCACTAATGCATCTAGACTCGATAAGTCATAGGTCCCCGAGCCTTCAGACTTGGAAACCAAGGGTCATCACTCCCAAGGTTCCTTGTCGGTGGCTCGAGCGATTCCCCAGACGTTGCTACGCACACGTCGTGTTACGGCTACCCGTCTGGGCGAATCTAAAAAGAATTCTCAACCTTCGACTAAAAACTAATAGGTCATCAACCTAAAGTTTAAAGCGGAAGATCGAGTGACCCCTCGGATCATGCTACGCACACGTCGTGATACGATCACATGTCCAAGTGGGTCGCCTAAAATCCTAATAGGGTGGAGTGGCGTGACAAGCCACTAAAAGAAAAATAAATAAGGAATAAAAAATAAAACGTATGCACGTATGCCAGTGCTCATTTTGGAGGGGAGGGATCGAGAACCAATGCGAAGCTCTAGGGTAAAATTCCCCACCCCCAAATGCAAAGCGCGATACATATAAGTAAATAAATAAAAGTAAATAAATAAATCATTCATCACATATACGAGGAACGATAAACGAATACGAGGGTGAAATGCAAAATATCCTAAAAGAGAAAAATGCAACCTAAAACATCCAAATATGATAAATATAAGGGTTAAAAAGAGAAAAAGACGACTAAACCAAGTGCTTGGACTCTCTTAGGTCCCCAGTGGAGTCGCCAAGTTGTCGCGCCCCATTTTTCGCGATGGAAAAGAAAAATAAGTTTTATAAAAAGATGTGATTTAATAATAAATGAAAAAGGACCTAGAATGGGACTTAAAAGAATGCGACAATTTGGGTCCAAAATTTAGTCTAAAAGGGTTTTTAAGAAAAAATAGGAGTCGCCACTTGGTATGGAGTTTTGGTGTACCAAGTCACCCAAAAAAAATAAAGTAAAACAAAATGAAACCCTTTTTGACAACTCCAGGTCTTTGAAAACAAGAGAAAATGGATTCGGGAGTCACGGTTGAAGAAAGGGAAGGCAAAGATTCGATTAACTCAAATCTAAGGCACCCTTTCAACCTAGTCTAAGCTAGTTGCGAGGTTTAGTCAAAATTTTCCTAATCTAACCCTTAATTTATCACATTTGGATGTTTTCTATATGAATGCAAATCTAAAAAATATCGTAAGGGACAACATGTTCATTCAAGGGTTTAATTGAACCAATCGCATTAATTGCGAAGGTCAAAATAAATCCTCGAAGGTGTCACAAGGATGCAAATGATGAAAAAGAAAAGAAAATAAAAGAAAAGAAATTAAATTATATACATATATATAAGTGATCAAAGAAAAAGGGAATGCAACATAAAGGGTACGGGAGGCAAAAAAAATTCGTGACATAATTTTCTTATACATGGATTAATAGGGTATTTAAACTAGAAAGTTATAATCACCCATTTCCCATGTTTGAAAAATAATTATCCTAACATGAACAAGCAAATGAACTAGCTTAAATGGGATGCAATTCTAAATGACATGATTAGCACCTATAGCGGGTAGGGGATAATATAATAGGGAATATCATGCAAATGAGAAAAGATCCTAAAAATAAAAATATACATGAAAATGTAGTGAATAGCACACAAAGATGAATCTAGCGCAAGATAACCTAAAGGGTCTAGCGTTGGACTAGCCCATTTCTAAAAATCCTTACTAGCGTTGGACTAGCAAGTAAGCGGAGGGAGAAACCACAACTAACGTTGGACTAGTGTGGTGACGTCATGCATCAACAATTCATAGTGAAACAAATAAAACATAAATTAAAACAAATAAACACATAAGAGCACGTAACACATAACACGTAAACATAATATCTAGATGCCAAAATCCTAAGAAAAACGGATAAAACACATAACACATAAGCCACATAAACACGCAATTTATCTATTACATCGGGGAGCGCCTAGCTACAATCTAGGAGGGAAAAATATAATAAAACAAATTTAATTATCCTATCTATTACATTTTTTTGAGGTATTTAAATGCCTCTTGAATCATTGTAAAAAATTAACTAAAACATATGTAAGAAAACTTGAATGAATATTTAAATCAAATAAATAAAGCATATAAAAATATAAACACATAGGAACACATAAGAGCACATAAGAGCACGTAATTGACATTGAAATAATAAAAATAGGGGTACCTCCCGTTTGAAGTGGTGACTAAATGGAGTCAAATTGTCCTATTTATACTCACAATGAACAAAAGGATCATGGCACCAATTTAATTGAAAAAGAAAATAATAATACAAGTACTAAATTCACACTAATATGTCAGACGTAAAGAGATTTAAGCAAATCTAAAAATTCCAAGTTAAGTATATTCTAAAGTAACATAATTAGCTATTAAAGAAAAGAAACAATCATAATAAAGAGAGTCAAAATTTGCCAAGGACTGAATTGCAAAAATTGAAAACTTTTGGGGGACAAAAATTATATTTTCCAAAGTTCAGGGGTCAAAATTAAATGAAAGATAAAATTCAGGGACCAAAATGAAATTAATTTAAGGGCCTAGGTGAAAGGAATTTAAAATGTTCTGGGCCACAATAAAACTACTCCAAAGATCAGGGGCTAAAGTGCAAAATTTGATTTCTGATTGGGGAGAAAAAGGCCATTGGGCCATTATTGATTTCTTTGGGCCGAAAACTACCTAAGCCCAACCGAAAATCCATAGAAACGAGCAGGCCAGCCCGTCATTTTATCACTCAAACCTGACCCAGAAATGCATGGGCTCCAGCCTCCTAGCCCATCCGAAACCCAAAAAAAAAAAATAAACCAAAGCCCATTTCCAAAACCCAACCAAAACTAACTCCTGGCCCAACCGAAGAAAAAACATTAGCCCAAACCGTTTTCTTTCTTTTCTTTTCTTTCTTTTTTTTTTCTTCTTCTTCTTTCTTTTCTTTCTTCCCCGTTCGTTCCGTCTCTTCTTCTTCCCAGGCGAGCTGAAGCTTCAGCTGGCGGCCATGGTGGTCGCCGGTGGCGCCGCCGCCGCCGACCGCCACCGCCGGTGACCTCTCCGGTCACCAAAAATCCTCAAAATACACCTCCCCACTCGATTTTTCGCGTAGACTCCATTTTCGGAGTTAGTTTTTACAAAAGACGATCTAAAAGTGGCCAAAATGTCAAAATACAGTCCAGTTTTTATTTTTTAAAACACCCAAATCTTTCACCAAAAATCATAAAAAATATATTACAATACTCCTTATAACCTCTACAATACAACTATGATTTTAACTAACCAGAAAACAATAACAAAAGACTACATTAAGGCAAAACAGTACCTAAAAATCTTTTTGGCATTTTTTCAAACAATTAATATGCATTCACAGACATCATTTCCTTTTCCTTCATCTAGTTCATGCCATTTCCAAATTTTCAGCAATGCAACAACAACAATACAAGGCAGCGAGCAGAAATGAAAGAAAACTAAACAATGAAGCATTGATTTAATGTGCTAGACAAAGACTAAAAAAAATACCTCAATGTAGGTGTGTGTGAGGTTGAGATGGAACCGAGAGGAGTTGGGGAAGATTTTTTTTGTTCTATTTGTTTCCTCCGCCCGAGTCCGAGAGAGGGAGAGTGAGGGGTCAGCTGCAAAATTCCGAGAGCTTCCCTTCCTCTTCTCTCGTGCGTTTCTTTTTTTTTTTCTGCCTCTGCCAAGTGAGCCCAGAGGGATTGGAGTGCTTTTTTTCTTTTTGTGGCTTGTCTTTTTGGTCTCCTGAAACTAGAGAGAGCCGAGGGATGTATTTTTTGGGGGAAGCAAGAGTGGAGAATTTTTTCTTTGTGGCCTCCCTGATTTTCCAGAGAGAGCCGAGTGAAGAAAATGGGTCGCCAAATTAGCTTTTTGTGCGTGTTTTCTCCTCTGCAAATGTTGAGTGTTGGCAGAGCCAAAAACTCATGGCCAAGAAGGAGTCAAATGGGTTTGGTTTCCTTCAAAATGATGGCTTCTGCGGATGAAAAGAAAGGTCCCTGGCAATTGAGTGTGGAATGGGTTAATAGTTGTTTTGGTAGAGAAAATGATTATGATGATTTTTTTTTATTTTCTTTTTTGTTGATTGTTTTTTTTGTTTGTTTGTTTGTTTTTCTCTTTCTTTTTTTTTCTTTTTTTTTTTTTTTTTTAAAAGCAAACCTGCAAAAATGAGAAAAATGCACATTAAAATGCTAGAAAATAAATAATTCATTAAATAGAAAAATCTTGAGAAAATATTAAAAATTGACAAAAATTTGGTGTCTACAAAAGGCTATCAACCCAAAGCTTAAAATGGAAGATTGAGTGACCCCTCAGATCATGCTATGCACACATCGTGTCGCGATCACACGTCCAAGTGGGTCGCCTAATCCTAATAAGGTGGAGTGGCGTGACAAGCCACTAAAAAGAAAATAAGATGTAGGGTTGTAAATAAATAGCGTATGCACGTATGAAGTGCTCCTTTGATGGGAGGGATTAACATTGAATACACGTGAAGGCTCTAAGGTAAAACTCCCCACCTCAAATGCAATACGCGATATGAATAAGTAAATAAACAAAAATAAATAAATAAATCATTCATTACATACACGAGGAACGATGAACCAATATGAGTGTGAAATGCAAAACATCCTAAAAAGAAAAATGCAACCTAAACATCCAAATATGATAAGTAAAAGGGTTAAAAAGAGAAAAGAACAACTAAACCAAGTGCTTGGACTCTCTAGCGTCCCCAGTGGAGTCGCCAAGTTGTCGCGCCCCATTTTTTCGCGATGGAAAAAGAAAGTGTTTATAAAGAAAGATGTGATTTTATTTAAAAATAAATGAAAAAGGACCAAGAATGGGACTTTTAAAAAATGTGCGACAATTTGGGTCCAAAATTTAGTCTAAAAGGGTTTTTAAGAAAAAATAGGAGTCGCCACTTGGTATGGAGTTTTGGTGTACCAAGTCACCCAAAAATAAAGTAAAATAAAATAAAACCCTTTTTGACAACTCCAGGTCTTTGAAAACAAGAGAAAATGGGTTCGGGAGTCACGGTTGAATAAAGGGAAGGCAAAGGTTCAATTGACTCAAACCTAAGGCACCCTTTCAACCTAGTCTAAGCTAGTTGCGAGGTTTAGTCAAAATTTTCCTAATCTAACCCTTAATTTTATCATATTTGGATGTTTCCTATATGGATGCAAATCTAAATATATCGAAAGGGACAAAATGTTCATTCAAGGGGTTTAATTGAACCAATCGCATTAATTGCGAAGGCCAAAATGATTCCTTGAAAGTGTCACGAATATGCAAATGATGAAATTAAAATAAAAGAAAAGAAATTAAATTATATACATATATATAAGTGATCAAAGAAAAGGAGAATGCAACATAAAGGGTACGGGAGGCAAAACTCGTGACATAATTTTCTTATACATGGATTAATAGGGTACTTAAACTAAAAAGTTATAATCACCCATTTTCCATGTTTGAAAAATAATTCTCCTAATATGAACAAGCAAATGAACTAATTTAAATGAAATGCAATTCTAAATGACATGATTAGCACCTATAGAGGGTAGGAGATAATATAATAGGGAATATCATACAAATGAGAAAAGATCCTAAAAATGAAAATATGCATGAAAATGTAGTGAATAGCACACAAAGATGAATCTAGCGCAAGACGACCTAAAAGGGTCTAGCGTTGGACTAGCCCATCTCTAAAAATCCTTACTAGCATTGGACTAGCAAGTAAACGGAGGGAGAAGCCACAACTAGCGTTGGACTAGTGTGGTGACGTCATGCATTAACAATTCATAGTGAAACAAATAAAACATAAATTAAAACAAATAAACACATAAGAGCACGTAGCACATAACACGTAAACATAATATCTAGATGCCAAAATCCTAAGAAAAGTGGATAAAACACATAACACATAAGCCACATAAACACGCAACCTATCTATTACATCGGGGAGCGCCTAACTACAATCTAGAAGGGAAAAATATAATAAAACAAATCTAATTATCCTATCTATTACATTTTTGAGGTATTTAAATGCCTCTTGAATCATTGTAAAAAATTAACTAAAACATATGTAAGAAAATTTGAATGAATATTTAAACCAAATAAATAAAGCATATAAAAATATAAACACATAGGAACACATAAGAGCACGTAATTGACATTGAAATAATAAAAATAGGGGTACCTCCCGTTTGAAGTGGTGACTAAATGGAGTCAAATTGTCCTATTTATACTCACAATGAACAAAAGAATCATGGCACCAATTTAATTGAAAAAACAATAATAATAAAAGTACTAAATTCACACTAATGTGTCAAACATAAAGAAATTTAAAACATCTAAAAATTGCAAGTTAAATATATTCAAAAGTAACATAATTAGCTATTAAAGAAAAGAAACAATCACAATAAAAAGAGTCAAAATTCACTAGGGACTGAATTGCAAAAATTGAAAAAAACTTTTGGGGACAAAAATTATATTTTTCCAAAGTTTAGAGGTCAAAATTAAATGAAAGATAAAATTCAAGGATCAAAGTGAAATTAATTTAAGGACCTAAGTGAAACAAATTTAAAATGTTCTGGGTCAAAGTGAAACAACTCCAAAGATCAGGGGCTAAAGTGCAAATTTCGGTTTCTGATATGGGAGAAAAAGGCCATCGGGCCATCATTTTTATTTATTTGGGCCGGATGCTATCTAAGCCCAGCCGAAGCCCAAAAGAAACTAGCAGGCCAACCTTTCATTTTGTCACTCAAGCCTGACCAAAGAAAACACATGGGCTCAGACCTCCTAAACCAACCGAAACCCAAAAGAAATAAAACAAAAACCATTCCCAAAACCCAACCAAAACTAACTCTTGGCCCATCAGAAAAAAAAAAAATCAGCCCAATTTCTTCTCATTTTTTCTTCTTTCTTTCTTCTTTTCTTTTCTTCCTTCCCCAATCGTTTCTTTCTCTGCTTCTTCGGCCAGCTGAAGAAGTTTCAGCTGGCGGCCATGGAGGCTGCCGGTGGTGTCGCCGCCGACCGCCACCGCCGGTGACCTCTCCGGTCACCAAAAATCCTCAAAATACACCTCCCCACTCCATTTTTCGCGTAGACTCCATTTTTGGAGTTAGTTTTTACAAAAGATTATCTGAAAGTGGCCAAAATGTCAAAATACAGTCCAGTTTTTTATTTTTTAAAACACCCAAATCTTTCACCAAAAATCATAAAAATATATTACAATACTCCTTATAACCTCTACAATACAACTATGATTTTAACTAACCAGAAAACAATAACAAAAGACTACATTAAGGCAAAACAGTCCCTAAAAATCTTTTTGGCATTTTTTCAAACAATTAACATGCATTCACAAGAAACCTTTCCTTTTCCTAAATCTGGTTCATGCCATTTCCCAATTTTTTAACAATACAACAACAACAAGGAAACCAGCAAAAGCAAAAGAAAATTAAACAATGAAGCATGGCCTTAATGTGCTAAACAAAACTAAAATTACCTCAATGTAGGTGTGTGTGAGATTGAGAGGGGAAAGAGAAAGGAGAACCGAGAGATTGAGGGGGATTTTTCTTCTACTTCTTGTGTGTTTTCTGTTTCTTTCCTTTGCCCAGGTCCGAGAGAGGGAGAGAGTGAGCCGTGTGCAAAGTGAGGGAGTGTTTTCTTATTTTTGTTCTGTGAGGGAGAGAGCCGAGAAGGATGTATTTTTTTTTTGGGGAGGAAGAGTGGAGAGCTTTTTTTTTTGTGGCCTGTCTGTGAGAGAGAGAGCCGAGAGGATGGAGATTTTCTTTTTTTCTTTTTGGCTTCCCTGTTGTGTCCTCTGGGAGAGAGCCGAGAGAGGAGATTGAGGAAGTAAAAGGTGGGGAGTTTTGTGTGTTGGATTGCCCAAAATGATGGTTTCTTAGCTAATGAAAAGAAAGGTGCCTGGCAATTGAGTGTGGAATGGGTTAATAGTTGTTTTGGTAGGGAAAATGATGAAATGATTTTTGATTTCTTGATTTTTCTCTTTTGTTTTGTTTTGTTTTTCTTTTCTTTTCCAAAAACAAATCTACAAAAATGAGAAAAATACACATTAAAATGTAAGAAAATAAATAATTCATTAAATAGAAAAAATTCAAGAAAATATTAAAAATTGACAAAAATTTGGTGTCTACAGCTTGCCCCTCTTTGTCTAGAGTTTCAAAGAAACTCAAGACAAAGACGTAGACACCAAATTGCTTACCAGTCTCTTCTAGCTGCACCTGAGTTAAAATAAACAAGCTAACACTTGGTTGAAATTATTGGACAAAATGATGCAATAACATTGCAGAAAATGTGACCGAACTCATGTAGAGTTGCCTACGTATCCCACCATGGGAATCAGGTCAAACGTAGTTCGAATGCAAGCTATTCGAACGACTGACGCTTTTGAAATGAGGACTGACCCCAAAATTTTAAAATGGACTGACCCGAACAAAAATTTAAACATGGGACTAGCCCAAACGAGAAATTTTAAATATGGGACTGACCCGAATAAGAAATTTAAACACGGGACTAATCCGAACGAGAATTTACCATGGGACTGACTCGAACGAGAATTTAAACATGGGACTGACCCGAACGGGAATTTAAACATGGGACTGACCCGAACAGGAAATTAAACATGAAACTGATCCGAACGAGAAATTAAACATGGGACTGACCCGAACGAGAATTTAAACATGGGACTGACCCGAACGAAAAATTAAACAT
>NW_020862361.1:0-9597 GCF_003713205.1 Coffea eugenioides | reverse complement strand
CGAAGCAGTGTGGCTTTTCTAGACCGAAATTAATTTTAAGCGTCAATTCAAGCATTTTTCTCTTATCCTTTTATTTATTTACTTTATATTTCTTTTTGTTATTGATTTGCACCCTATTTTTTTCCCTCATCCCGCAACTCTAAATTATCATGAAATCAATTCTTCACGCTTGCGGTGATTCATTTGCGCCGACAAATTTGAGCGACGATCCGGGCTTTGGTCGAGCAATACCGTTCCTGATTTGTCTCGCGCCTTCAGACCCGCCTTCATGCTTCGACAAGAAGCAAAATATAAAGCAATCGTTCCGACGGAGCTAAATTACTACAGGATAAAGAACGAATAGGAAATTTGGATTTCGAAACAAAAATGAGAGTGCAACACGAGGACTTCCCAGGGGGTCACCCATCCTAGTACTCCTCTCGCCCAAGCACGCTTAACTTCGGAGTTCTGATGGGATCCGGTGCATTAGTGCTGGTATGATCGCACCCGCCATGTTCCTTTCGCTTTATTCTTTTAAACTACCCCGTGCTGCGAAACAGTGTGGCTTTTTTAGACCGAAATTCATTTTAAGCTTCAATTCAAGCATTTTCCTCTTATCCTTTTATTTATTTACTTTATATTTTTTTTTGTTATTGATTTGCAACCTATTTTTTTCCCTCATCCCGCAACTCTAAATTATCATGAAATCAATCCTTCACGCTTGCGGTGATACATTTGCACCGACAAATTTGAGCGACGATCCGTGCTTTGATCGAGCTGTACCGTTCCTGATGTCCTCCGCCTTCAGACCGCCTTCATGCTTCGACAAAAGCAAAATATAAAGCAATCGTTCCGACGGAGCTAAATTACTACAGGATAAAGAACGAATAGAAAATTTGGATTCGAAACAAAAATGAGCAGGGGTGCAACACGAGGACTTCCCAGGGGGTCACCCATCCTAGTACTTTCTCGCCCAAACCGCTAACTTCGGAGTTCTCGATGGATCCGCGTGCATTAGTGCTGGTTTATGATCGCACCCGCCATGTTCCTTTCGCTTTATTCTTTTAAACCACCCCGTGCGCGAAACAAGTGTGGCTTTTCTAGACCGAAATTCATTTTAAGCTTCGAATTCAAGCCAATTTCCTCTTATCCCTTTTATTTATTTACTTTATTTTTATATTTTTTTTCGTGTTATGATATGCACCTTTATCTTTTCCCTCATCCCGCAACTCTAAATTATCATGAAATCAATCCTTCACGCGTGCGCGCTGTACATCTTGCGCCGACAAATTTGAGCGACGATCCGGGCTTGGATCGAGCCGTACCGTTCCTGATTTGTCTCGCGCCTTCAGACCCGCCTTCACGCTTCGACAAGAAGCAAAATATAAAGCAATCGTTCCGACGGAGCTAAATTACTACAGGATAAAGAACGAATAGGAAATTTGGATTTCGAAACAAAAAAGAGAGGGGTGCAACACGAGGACTTCCCAGCGGGTCACCCATCCTAGTACTACTCTCGCCTTAAGCAACGCTTAACTTCGGAGTTCTGATGGGATCCGGTGCATAATGCTGGTTTATGATCGCACCCGCCATTTTCCTTTCGCTTTATTCCTTTAAACTACCCCAGTCCTGAAAGCAGTGTGGCTTTTCTAGACCGAAATTCTTTTTTAGCGTCAATACAAGCATTCCTCTTATCCTTTTATTTATTTACTTTGTATTTTTTTTGTTATTGATATGCACCTTATTTTTTTCCCTCATCCCGCAACTCTAAATTATCATGAAATCAATCCTTCACGCTTGCGGTGATACATTTGCGCCGACAAATTTGAGCGACGATCCGGGCTTTGATCGAGCCGTACCGTTCCTGATTTGTCTCACGCCTTCAGACCCGCCTTCATGCTTCGACAAGAAGCAAAATATAAACCAATCGTTCCGACGGAGCTAAATTACTACAGGATAAAGAACGAATAGGAAATTTGGATTTCGAAACAAAAAAGAGAGGGGTGCAACACGAGGACTTCCCAGGGGGTCACCCATCCTAGTACTATTCTCGCCCAAACACGCTTAACTTCGGAGTTCTGATGGGATCCGGTGCATTAGTGCTGGTATGATCGCACCCGCCATGTTCCATTCGCTTTATTCTTTAAAACCACCCCGTGCTGCGAAACAGTGTGGCTTTTCTGGACCGAAATTCATTTTAAGCTTCGATTCATGCATTTTCCTCTTATCCTTTTATTTATTTACTTTATATTTTTTTTGTTATTGATATGCACCTTATTTTTTTCCCTCATCCCGCAACTCTAAATTATCATGAAATCAATCCTTCACGCTTGCGGTGATACATTTGCGCCCACAAATTGAGGCACGATCCGGGATTTTTGATCGAACCGTACCGTTCCTGATTTGTCTCGCGCCTTCAGACCCGCCTTCATGCTTCGACAAGAAGCAAAATATAAAGCAATCGTTCCGACGGAGCTAAATTACTACAGGATAAAGAACGAATAGGAAATTTCGATTTCGAAACAAAAAAGAAAGGGGTGCAACTCGAGGACTTTGCAGGGGGTCACCCATCCTAGTACTACTCTCGCCCAAGCACGCTTAACTTCGGAGTTCTGATGGGATCCGGTGCATTAGTGCTGGTATGATCGCACCCGCCATGTTCCTTTCGCTTTATTCTTTTAAACCACCCCGTGCTGCGAAACAGTGTGTCTTTTCTAGACCGAAATTCATTTTAAGCTTCGATTCATGCATTTTCCTCTTATCCTTTTATTTATTTACTTTATATTTTTTTTGTTATTGATATGCACCTTATTTTTTTCCCTCATCCCGCAACTCTAAATTATCATGAAATCAATCCTTCACGCTTGCGGTGATACATTTGCGCCCACAAATTTGAGCGACGATCCGGGCTTTGATCGAACCGTACCGTTCCTGATTTGTCTCGCGCCTTCAGACCCGCCTTCATGCTTCGACAAGAAACAAAATATAAAAGCAATCGTTCCGACGGAGCTAGAATACTACAGGATAAAGAACGAATTAGGAAATTTGATTGAAACCAAAAAAGGAGAGGGGCTGCAACACGAGACTTCCCAGGGGGTCACCCATCCTAGTACTATTCTCGCCAAACACGCTTAATCTTCGGAGTTCTGATGGGATCCGGCTGCATGCATTAGTGCTGGTATGATCGCACCCCGCCATGTTCCTTTCTCTTTATTCTGTTAAACCACCCCGTGCTGAGAAACAGTGTTGGCTTTTCTTTAGACCGAAATTCATTTTAAGCTTCGATCAAAGCATTTTGTCCTCTTTATCCTTTTATTTATTTACTTTATATTTCTTTTTGTTATTGATTTGCACCTTATTTTTTTCCCTCATCCCGCAACTCTAAATTATCATGAAATCAATCCTTCACGCTTGCGGTGATACATTTGCGCCCACAAATTTGAGCGACGATCCGGGCTTTGATCGAGCCGTACCGTTCCTGATTTGTCTCGCGCCTTCAGACCCGCCTTCATGCTTCGATAAGAAGCAAAATATAAAGCAATCGTTCCGACGGAGCTAAATTACTACAGGATAAAGAACGAATGGGAAATTTGGATTTCGAAACAAAAAAAAGAGGGGTGCAACACGAGGACTTCCCAGGGGGTCACCCATCCTAGTACTACTCTCGCCTAAGCACGCTTAACTTCGGAGTTCTGATGGGATCCGGTGCATTAATGCTGGTATGATCGCACCCGCCATTTTCCTTTCGCTTTATTCCTTTAAACTACCCAGTCCTGAAAAGCAGTGTGGCTTTTCTAGACCGAAATTCTTTTTAAGCGTCAATACAAGCATTTTCCTCTTATCCTTTTATTTATTTACTTTATATTTTTTTTGTTATTGATATGCACCTTATTTTTTTCCCTCATCCCGCAACTCTAAATTATCATGAAATCAATCCTTCACGCTTGCGGTGATACATTTGCGCCGACAAATTTGAGCGACGATCCGGGCTTTGATCGAGCCGTACCGTTCCTGATTTGTCTCGCGCCTTCAGACCCGCCTTCATGCTTCGACAAGAAGCAAAATATAAAGCAATCGTTCCGACGGAGCTAAATTACTACAGGATAAAGAACGAATAGGAAATTTCGATTTCGAAACAAAAAAGAGAGGGGTGCAACTCGAGGACTTTGCAGGGGGTCACCCATCCTAGTACTACTCTCGCCCAAGCACGCTTAACTTCGGAGTTCTGATGGGATCCGGTGCATTAGTGCTGGTATGATCGCACCCGCCATGTTTCCTTTCGCTTTATTCTTTTAAACCACCCCGTGCTGCGAAACAGTGTGTCTTTTCTAGACCGAAATTCATTTTAAGCTTCAATTCAAGCATTTTCCTCTTATCCTTTTATTTATTTACTTTATATTTCTTTTTGTTATTGATTTGCACCCTATTTTTTTCCCTCATCCCGCAACTCTAAATTATCATGAAATCAATCCTTCACGCTTGCGGTGATACATTTGCGCCCACAAATTTGAGCGACGATCCGGGCTTTGATCGAGCCGTACCGTTCCTGATTTGTCTCGCGCCTTCAGACCCGCCTTCATGCTTCGACAAGAAGCAAAATATAAAGCAATCGTTCCGACGGAGCTAAATTACTACAGGATAAAGAACGAATGGGAAATTTGGATTTCGAAACAAAAAAGAGAGGGGTGCAACACGAGGACTTCCCAGGGGGTCACCCATCCTAGTACTATTCTCGCCCAAACACGCTTAACTTCGGAGTTCTGATGGGATCCGGTGCATTAGTGCTGGTATGATCGCACCCGCCATGTTCCATTCGCTTTATTCTTTTAAACCACCCCGTGCTGCGAAACAGTGTGGCTTTTCTAGACCGAAATTCATTTTAAGCTTCGATTCATGCATTTTCCTCTTATCCTTTTATTTATTTACTTTATATTTTTTTTGTTATTGATATGCACCTTATTTTTTTCCCTCATCCCGCAACTCTAAATTATCATGAAATCAATCCTTCACGCTTGCGGTGATACATTTGCGCCCACAAATTTGAGCGACGATCCGGGCTTTGATCGAACCGTACCGTTCCTGATTTGTCTCGCGCCTTCAGACCCGCCTTCATGCTTCGACAAGAAGCAAAATATAAAGCAATCGTTCCGACGGAGCTAAATTACTACAGGATAAAGAACGAATAGGAAATTTGGATTTCGAAACAAAAATGAGAGTGCAACACGAGGACTTCCCAGGGTGTCACCCATCCTAGTACTACTCTCGCCCAAGCACTCTTAACTTCGGAGTTCTGATGGGATCCGGTGCATTAGTGCTGGTATGATCGCACCCGCATTGTTCCTTTCGCTTAATTCTTTTAAAATACCCCGTCCTGCGAAGCAGTGTGGCTTTTCTAGACCGAAATTAATTTTAAGCGTCAATTCAAGCATTTTCCTCTTATCCTTTTATTTATTTACTTTATATTTCTTTTTGTTATTGATTTGCACCCTATTTTTTTCCCTCATCCCGCAACTCTAAATTATCATGAAATCAATTCTTCACGCTTGCGGTGATTCATTTGCGCCGACAAATTTGAGCGACGATCCGGGCTTTGGTCGAGCAATACCGTTCCTGATTTGTCTCGCGCCTTCAGACCCGCCTTCATGCTTCGACAAGAAGCAAAATATAAAGCAATCGTTCCGACGGAGCTAAATTACTACAGGATAAAGAACGAATAGGAAATTTGGATTTCGAAACAAAAATGAGAGTGCAACACGAGGACTTCCCAGGGGGTCACCCATCCTAGTACTACTCTCGCCCAAGCACGCTTAACTTCGGAGTTCTGATGGGATCCGGTGCATTAGTGCTGGTATGATCGCACCCGCATTGTTCCTTTCGCTTAATTCTTTTAAAATACCCCGTCCTGCGAAGCAGTGTGGCTTTTCTAGACCGAAATTAATTTTAAGCGTCAATTCAAGCATTTTCCTCTTATACTTTTATTTATTTACTTTATATTTCTTTTTGTTATTGATTTGCACCCTATTTTTTCCCTCATCCCGCAACTCTAAATTATCATGAAATCAATTCTTCACGCTTGCGGTGATACATTTGCGTCGACAAATTTGAGCGACGATCCGGACTTTGATCGAGCAATACCGTTCCTGATTTGTCTCGCGCCTTCAGACCCGCCTTCATGCTTCGACAAGAAGCAAAATATAAAGCAATCGTTCTGACGGAGCTAAATTACTACAGGATAAAGAACGAATAGGAAATTTGGATTTCGAAAAAAAAAAAAGGGGTGCAACACGAGGACTTCCCAAGGGGTCACCCATCCTAGTACTACTCTCGCCCAAGCACGCTTAACTTCGGAGTTCTGATGGGATCCGGTGCACTAGTGCTGGTATGATCGCACCCGCCATGTTCCTTTCGCTTTATTCTTTTAAACTACCCCGTGCTGCGAAACAGTGTGGCTTTTTTAGACCGAAATTCATTTTAAGCTTCAATTCAAGCATTTTCCTCTTATCCTTTTATTTATTTACTTTATATTTTTTTTTGTTATTGATTTGCAACCTATTTTTTTCCCTCATCCCGCAACTCTAAATTATCATGAAATCAATCCTTCACGCTTGCGGTGATACATTTGCGCCGACAAATTTGATCGACGATCCGGGCTTTGATCGAGCCGTACCGTTCCTGATTTGTCTCGCGCCTTCAGACCCGCTTTCATGCTTCGACAAGAAGCAAAATATAAAGCAATCGTTCCGACGGAGCTAAATTACTACAGGATAAAGAACGAATAGGAAATTTGGATTTCCGAACAAAAATGAGAGGGGTGCAACACGAGGACTTCCCAGGGGGTCACCCATCCTAGTACTATTCTCGCCCAAACACGCTTAACTTCGGAGTTCTGATGGGATCCGGTGCACTAGTGCTGGTATGATCGCACCCGCCATGTTCCTTTCGCTTTATTCTTTTAAACCACCCCGTGCTGCGAAACAGTGTGGCTTTTCTAGACCGAAATTCATTTTAAGCTTCGATTCAAGCATTTTCCTCTTATCCTTTTATTTATTTACTTTATATTTTTTTTGTTATTGATATGCACCTTATTTTTTTCTCTCATCCCGCAACTCTAAATTATCATGAAATCAATCCTTCACGCTTGCGGTGATACATTTGCGCCCACAAATTTGAGCGACGATCCGGGCTTTGATCGAACCGTACCGTTCCTGATTTGTCTCGCGCCTTCAGACCCGCCTTCATGCTTCGACAAGAAGCAAAATATAAAGCAATCGTTCCGACGGAGCTAAATTACTACAGGATAAAGAACGAATAGGAAATTTCGATTTCGAAACAAAAAAGAAAGGGGTGCAACTCGAGGACTTTGCAGGGGGTCACCCATCCTAGTACTACTCTCGCCCAAGCACGCTTAACTTCGGAGTTCTGATGGGATCCGGTGCATTAGTGCTGGTATGATCGCACCCGCCATGTTCCTTTCGCTTTATTCTTTTAAACCACCCCGTGCTGCGAAACAGTGTGTCTTTTCTAGACCGAAATTCATTTTAAGCTTCAATTCAAAGCATTTTCCTCTTATCCTTTTATTATTTACTTTATATTTCTTTTGTTATTGATTTGCACCCTATTTTTTTCCCTCATCCCGCAACTCTAAATTATCATGAAATCAATCCTTCACGCTTGCGGTGATACATTTGCGCCCACAAATTTGAGCGACGATCCGGGCTTTGATCGAGCCGTACCGTTCCTGATTTGTCTCGCGCCTTCAGACCCGCCTTCATGCTTCGACAAGAAGCAAAACATAAAGCAATCGTTCCGACGGAGCTAAATTACTACAGGATAAAGAACGAATAGGAAATTTGGATTTCGAAACAAAAAAGAGAGGGGTGCAACGAGGACTTCCCAGGGGGTCACCCATCCTAGTACTACTCTCGCCCAAGCACGCTTAACTTCGGAGTTGCTGATGGGATCCGGTGCATTAGTGCGGTATGATGCGCACCCGCCATGTTCCTTTCGCTTTATTCTTTTAAACCACCCGTGCTCGACACTGTGTGGCCTTTTCTAACCGAAATTCATTTTAAGCTTCGATTCAAGCCATATTTCCTCTTATCTTTTTTATTTACTTTATATTTATTTTGTTAATTGATTTGCACCCTCATTTTTCCCTCATCCCGCAACCTCTAATTATCATGAATAGATCCTTCACGGTTGCGGTGATACATTTGCGCCCCTACAAATTTGAGCGACGATCCGGGCTTTGATCGAGCCGTACCGTTCCTGATTTGTCTCGCGCCTTCAGACCCGCCTTCATGCTTCGATAAGAAGCAAAATATAAAGCAATCGTTCCGACGGAGCTAAATTACTACAGGATAAAGAACGAATAGGAAATTTGGATTTCGAAACAAAAAAAAGAGGGGTGCAACACGAGGACTTCCCAGGGGGTCACCCATCCTAGTACTACTCTCGCCCAAGCACTCTTAACTTCGGAGTTCTGATGGGATCCGGTGCATTAGTGCTGGTATGATCGCACCCGCCATGTTCCTTTCGCTTAATTCTTTTAAAATACCCCGTCCTGCGAAGCAGTGTGGCTTTCTAGACCGAAATTCTTTTTAAGCGTCAATACAAGCATTTTCCTCTTATCCTTTTATTTACTTACTTTATATTTTTTTTGTTATTGATATGCACCTTATTTTTTTCCCTCATCCCGCAACTCTAAATTATCATGAAATCAATCCTTCACGCTTGCGGTGATACATTTGCGCCGACAAATTTGAGCGACGATCCGGGCTTTGATCGAGCCGTACCATTCCTGATTTGTCTCGCGCCTTCAGACCCGCCTTCATGCTTCGACAAGAGGCAAAATATAAAGCAATCGTTCCGACGGAGCTAAATTACTACAGGATAAAGAACGAATAGGAAATTTCGATTTCGAAACAAAAAAGAGAGGGGTGCAACTCGAGGACTTTGCCGGGGGTCACCCATCCTAGTACTACTCTCGCCTAAGCACGCTTAACTTCGGAGTTCTGATGGGATCCGGTGCATTAGTGCTGGTATGATCGCACCCGCCATGTTCCTTTCGCTTTATTCTTAAACTATACCCGCAGTCCTGAAAGCAGTGTGGCTTTTCTAGACGAATTCTTTTTAAGCGCGTCAATACCAGCATTTTCTCTTATCCTTTTATTTATTTAGTCTTTATATTTTTTTTTGTTATTGATTTGCACCTTATTTTTTTCCCTCATCCCCGCACTCTAAATTATTCATGAATCAATCCTTCACGCTTGCGGTGATACATTTGTGCCGACAAATTTGAGCGACGATCCGGGCTTTGATCGAGCCGTACCGTTCCTGATTTGTCTCGCGCCTTCAGACCCGCCTTCATGCTTCGACAAGAAGCAAAATATAAAGCAATCGTTCCGACGGAGCTAAATTACTACAGGATAAAGAACGAATAGGAAATTTCGATTTCGAAACAAAAAAGAGAGGGGTGCAACTCGAGGACTTTGCAGGGGGTCACCCATCCTAGTACTACTCTCGCCTAAGCACGCTTAACTTCGGAGTTCTGATGGGATCCGGTGCATTAATGCTGGTATGATCGCACCCGCCATTTTCCTTTCGCTTTATTCCTTT